>NC_134267.1:243242975-243547611 GCF_031893055.1 Leptodactylus fuscus
TTACTCACAGCCCAATTTATCCTGACTCACAGTACACCTCCTCCTCAATGGCAGTACAACTCTTCCTCTCTGACAGCACAGAGTTGGAGTTGGTGGACGTGGTGAAAGTTCCTCTTTATCTAATGCAGCCAGTCAGTACTCACAGCATCCTCTAGAAACCTCTGACTCTGGTCACAGATTCACTCAAGTTCCCTATAGCAGCACCTAGAAGACCTATCTCCTCCTCTGTGATCTCATGATTCTTTCTCAGACAACAGAGAGCACAAGTGACCGATTATAGCCCTCAGATGATGGGTGGTGATCACTGTCTGTTAATCCAAGGCAGAAGCCCCAACAGCACCCCAAAGAGGGATGGTCGGATTACGCACCCCTATCCTCTATGTGGACATAATGGCTCGGATTCCCCACTAATAGACCAAACATCCCCGGTTATTCCTGGGATATGTCACCAGCTGCAAATCAAACTTGTCTGGTGCCCCGAATAGCAGCTGCCTGGCGGCCTCCCAGGACTGTAATATTCATGGGTGGCCCAATAGTGACAGCTTCCATGATGATGGAGGCCACCAGATGACTGCAGTCCATGTGTTTCCTGCTCCTCACTTCTCACAGGATGGCCAGCGCCCCATGAAACAATATAAAGTTACTGTGGTAGACAGAAGTTATAGGTCCTGTGTAGAGCTTGTCCTCGGCCGTCAGGGAGCGGACACTTGTCAGGCCCTTTATGTATCACGAGCTGTAGACGGAGGGAAGTCATGAATCATCTCACGGCTCTGCTGTATCAGCCACGCCGTATGTTTCCTGTTAGGGCCCGAACACCTGAACCGAGTTACATCTACAGATAAACATGGAAATGGGGCCAGAAGATCTGGTGGAGGAAACAGGGATGAGGCCACGGCTTCCTCCAATCTATTCCTGTCTCCACAATGAGGCGCGCTATCCTGGACATCTCTGAGGCCTACACCACATCTGCCTCATTCCCACACCTCCTCCACCATATGACTGATCTTCATGGGAAACACAACATATCTACTGGTGAAGATTTTGTGGCCTCGACCGCCGCCTCCGTCAGGTCACATGGAGATTACAACTATGGCTCAATATTTCCTACTTAAAATGTGAAAAGTGAAAGGACGAGGACCGGAGACATCTAGTGCAATGAGTGAAGAGGCCGAGTTCCCATCATAATCCTTCATTATTGAGTTCGGACCCAGAGTTCATTGCTCTGCAGTGACCTCACTCAATGAGGAGATGTGTCATCTGTCCAGCGATGTCCTGCATTGCCTCATGGCCGGACACGTAGTCACAAGAGACCTCACAGTCCTCTCCGAGCTCAGATACTGTCACCAGAAACAGCAGATCCCAGGCTGTCACCATTACTTGGGCCCACCGCACATAACAACTCTCCCTGAACGTCAAGAAGTCTCCCACAAAAAGGAGTGACGTCCCAGAGAAGTAGGGCGAATCTACCGGAACAGGTCACATGCTTCTACATCTTCCAGGCTCTGGGTCATAGTCTTCATGATAGGGGCACTTTATGTGCCAGTCCCATCAAAAAAAATGGATGTGGCCGCCATATTGCATTTCCACATCAAATGTTGGCACGTATAGGGCGTACTAGGTAAAGTAATTCTGGGGGCCAACCCTCCAACAAACCATAACCAATAGACCAAAGTACCCTTCAAATTTGGTTGTCTTCTGCTGGACCATTATTGTCTTAGGCCTAGGTCTACCAAAGGATTCTCCAGTACTCTGGTGGGCCAGTCCGATACTGAAGTCACGCCTTATCTGACTGATACGCCCATATTACATAGATCTGGGCGCAGTGACAGCGGTCGGACTTACATGGTGTCACTGCACTCTTGTCAGCCTGGGGTCATCACTCATCACCTCAATCAACATGTATGTGCTGGTCAAGGCGCGGACCTCTACAAACCCTGCGCTGTGGACAGTCCAACAGAGTCTCTTATCCAATAGCAGACATAGTTTGTGCCCCCTCTTCTTACATAATGCTTCCCTTTAAGACAGTAACACAAGGTAGAGGGCAACAGTGTGAAGAGATGTGATCGGTAGGGGGCGCTGCAGTTGTACATTCTGCAAATAGAGGACGGTCAGGCAAAATAACTCCCCAGATGTGACAATTCACAAAGATCCTCCAACACCGGCCTATCAGACTCTTATATAATACTGACTATAACAGTCTCCCGACTACACACAACTCCTCCACCATTACTGCTGATACAGTGTTGGCCAAAAGTATTGGCACCCCTGCAGTTCTGTCAGATAATACTCGTGTCCATTTTCTAGTGCTGACCTGAAGTGTGTTTTGGGTCCTTGTCCTGCTGGAAGACCCATGACCTCTGAGGGAGACCCCGCTTTCTCACACTGGGCCCTACATGATGCTGCACAATGTGTTGGTCGTCTTCAGACTTCATAATGCCATGCACACGGTCAAGCAGTCCAGTGCCAGAGGCAGCAAAGCAACCCCAAACCATCAGGGACCTCCGCCATGTCTGACTGTAGGGGGCGTCTTCTTCTCTTTTTTCCCTGTAATCTCTATGTTGAGGCCTTCTCCTACTTTTGTCTCCTCTGACCAGAGAACATTCTTCCAGAACGGTTTTGGCTTTCTCAGGTAAGTTTTGGCAAACTCCAGCCTGGCTTCTGTCTGTGGGTAAGAAGTGGGGTCTTCCTGGGTCTCCTACCATACAGTCCCTTCTCATTCAGACGCTGACACTGGATAGTACGGGGTGACACTGTTGTACCCTCGGACTGCAGGGCAGCTTGGACTTGTTTGGATGTTAGTCGAGGTTCTTTATCCGCCATCCGCACAATCTTGCGGTGAAATCTCAGGTCAATGTTTCTTTTGCGTCCACATCTAGGGAGGTTAGCCACAGTGCCATGGGCTTTACACTTCTTGATTACACTGCGCACGGTAGACACAGGAACATTCAGGTCTTTGGAGATGGACTTGTAGCCTTGAGATTGCTCAGGCTTCCTCACAATTTTGCTTCTCAAGTCCTCAGACAGTCCTTTGCTCATCTTTCTTTTCTCCATGCTCAATGTGGTCACACAAGGACACAGGACAGAGGTGGAGTCAACTTTAATCCATTTCAACTGGCTGCAAGAGTGATTTAGTTATTGCCACCACCTGTTAGGTGCCTCAGGTAAGTAACAGGTGCTGTTAATGACACAAATTACAGAAGCATCACATGATTTTTCAAACAGTGCCAATACTTTTGTCCATCCCCTTTTTTATGTTTGATGTGGAATTACAGTCCTATGAAAAAGTTTGGGCACCCCTATTAATCTTAATCATTTTTAGTTCTAAATATTTTGGTATTTGCAACAGCCATTTCAGTTTGATATATCTAATAACTGATGGACACAGTAATATTTCAGGATTGAAATGAGGTTTATTGTACTAACAGAAAATGTGCAATATGCATTAAACCAAAATTTGACCGGTGCAAAAGTATGGGCACCTCAACAGAAAAGTGACATTAATATTTAGTAGATCCTCCATTTGCAAAGATAACAGCCTCTAGTCGCTTCCTGTAGCTTTTAATCAGTTCCTGGATCCTGGATAAAGGTATTTTGGACAAACAATTCAAGTTCAGTTAAGTTAGATGGTCGCCGAGCATGGACAGCCCGCTTCAAATCATCCCACAGATGTTCAATGATATTCAGGTCTGGGGACTGGGATGGCCATTCCAGAACATTGTAATTGTTCCTCTGCATGAATGCCTGAGGATTTGGAGCGGTGTTTTGGATCATTGTCTTGCTGAAATATCCATCCCCGGCGTAACTTCAACTTCGTCACTGATTCTTGAACATTATTCTCAAGAATCTGCTGATACTGAGTGGAATCCATGCGACCCTCAACTTTAACAAGATTCCCGGTGCCGGCATTGGCCACACAGCCCCAAAGCATCATGGAACCTCCACCAAATTTTACAGTGGGTAGCATGTGTTTTTCTTGGAATGCTGTTTCTTTTTGGACGCCATGCATAACACCTTTTTTTATAACCAAACAACTCAATTTTTGTTTCCAAAATGAAGCTGCCTTGTCCAAATGTGCTTTTTCATACCTCAGGCAACTCTATTTGTGGCGTACGTGCAGAAACGGCTTCTTTCTCATCACTCTCCCATACAGCTTCTATTTGTGCAAAGTGCGCTGTATAGTTGACCGATGCACAGTGACACCATCTGCAGCAAGATGATGCTGCAGCTCTTTGGAGGTGGTCTGTGGATTGTCCTTGACTGTTCTCACCATTCTCCTTCTCTGCCTTTCTGATATTTTTCTTGGCCTGCCACTTCTGGGCTTAACAAGAACTGTCCCTGTGCTCTTCCATTTCCTTACTATGTTCCTCACAGTGGAAACTGACAGGTTAAATCTCTGAGACAACGTTTTGTATCCTTCCCCTGAACAACTATGTTGAACAATCTTTGTTTTCAGATCATTTGAGAGCGGGCTGTCCATGCTCGGCGACCATCAAACTTAACTGAACTTGAATTGTTTGTCCAAAATCCCTTCATCCAGGATCCAGGAACTGATTAAAAGCTACAGGAAGCGACTAGAGGCAAAAGGAGGATCTACTAAATATTAATGTCACTTTTCTGTTGAGGTGCCCATACTTTTGCACCGGTCAAATTTTGGTTTAATGCATATTGCGCATTTTCTGTTAGTACAATAAACCTCATTTCAATCCTGAAATATTACTGTGTCCATCAGTTATTAGATATATCAAACTGAAATGGCTGTTGCAAATACCAAAATATTTAGAACTAAAAATGATTAAGATTAATAGGGGTGCCCAAACTTTTTCATAGGACTGTATATCCAATTTGGCTTTTTGACAATTCTTTTTGTGGTTTTCCATTGAAGACAAATTAAATGAAGATAATAATACTTTGTGAGTTTGTGCTTGTAATCATTTTCTGGAAGAACAGGAGTATTATCTGACAGAATTGCAGGGGGGCCAATACTTTTGGCCAACACTGTATATGGTGAGTGTACATGATTACATGATATGTCTACATGGTGGGTATATATGATCACATTACATGGCGGGTATATATGATTACATTACATGGCGGGTGTATATGACTACATTACATGGAGGGTATATATGATTACATTACATGGCGGGTGTATATGATTACATTACATAGTAGGTATATATAATTACATTACATGGCGGGTGTATATGATTACATTACATGGCGGGTCTATATGATTACATTACATGGCGGGTATATATGATTACATTACATAGCGGGTGTATATGATTACATCACATGGCGGGTGTATATGATTACATTACATAGTAGGTATATATGATTACATGACTATATAGTGGGTGTATATGATTACATTACATGGCGGGTGTATATAATTACATTACATGGCGGGTGTATATGATTACATTACATGGCGGGTATATATGATTACATTACATGGCGGGTGTATATGATTACATTACATGGCGGGTGTATATGATTACATTACATGGTGGGTGTATATGATTACATTACATGGCGGGTGTATATGACTACATTACATGGCGGGTGTATATGATTACATTACATAGTAGGTATATATGATTACATTACATGGCGGGTATATATGATTACATTACATAGTAGGTATATATGATTACATTACATGGCGGGTGTATATGATTACATTACATGGCGGGTGTATATGATTACATTACATAGTAGGTATATATGATTACATTACATGGTGGGTAGCAGTGGCGTAACTAGGAATGGCGGGGCCCCGTGGCGACTCGACCGACCCCCTCCTCCGCACTCTATTATGTCCCATAGTGGCCCCTGCACCCAGTATTATCCCCCATAGTGGCCCCTGCACACAGTATTATGTCCCATAGTGGCCCCTGCACACAGTATTATGTCCCATAGTGGCCCCTGCACACAGTATTATGTCCCATAGTGTCCCCTGCACACAGTATTAACCCCAATAGTGTCCCTTGCACACAATATTAACCCCAATAGTGTCCCTTGCACACAGTATTAACCCCTATAGTGTCCCTTGCACACAGTATTAACCCCAGTAGTGGCCCTTGCACACAATATTAACCCCAATAGTGGCCCTTGCACACACTATTAACCCCTATAGTGGCCCCTGCACACACTATTAACCCCAATAGTGTCCCTTGCACACAGTATTAACCCCAATAGTGTCCCTTGCACACACAGTATTAACCCCTATAGTGTCCCTTGCACACAGTATTAACCCCAGTAGTGGCCCTTGCACACAGTATTAACCCCAATAGTGGCCCTTGCACACAATATTAACCCCAATAGTGGCCCCTGCACACACTATTAACCCCAATAGTGGCCCCTGCACACACTATTACGTCCCACTGTGTACACCCATAAACAATTATTATACTCTGGGGTCTTTTCAGACCCCAGAGTATAATAATCGGAGACCCGGGGAATAAAAACATTAAAAAAAAAAAACACTGTTGCTTCTTACCTGTTCCCCGGCTCCTGTGCTGTGCTGTGCTGTCCTCCTCTCGCGTCCTTCGTTAATGACGTCGGACGTCACATGACCCGGGAAGCATGCCGGGTTCATGTGACGTCAGAGACGTCAGACAACAGTAGGACGGAGGCCTGGCAGGATCGCGGAGAGGTAAGTAACAGTGTTTGTTATGTTCCCTTGCCTCTCCCGATCCGCCGGTCATTATACTCGGGGGTCTGCAAAGACCCCCGAGTATAATGATAGCTTTTTTTTTTTTTTTTATGTAGATTGTGAGCCCCACATAGAGCTCACAATGTACATTTTTCCCTATCAGCATGTCTTTTGGAATATGGGATGGAAATCCATGCAAACACGGGGAGAACATACAAACTCCTTGCAGATGGTTTTCTGTCCTTGGCGGGATTTGAACACCAGGACTCCAGTGCTGCAAGGCTGCAGTGCTAACCACTGAGCCACCGTGTGGCCCCACATAATGATAGCTTTTGTGGGGCCCGCAGTGTCACTTGCCGATCCCGGCCCAGCCAGGATCGGCAAGTGAATAGGGCCCGTAACTGCCTATTGAAAAAAACCGCAGCGGTAGCGACTGTCACCGGGCCCCCTAATGGCCCGGGCCCTGTGGCAGCTGCTACTGCTGCTACCACAGTAGTTACGCCACTGGCGGGTAGATATAATTACATTACATGGCGGGTGTATATGATTACATTACATGGCGGGTATATATGATTACATTACATGGCGGGTGTATATGATTACATTACATGGCGGGTAGATATAATTACATTACATGGCGGGTGTATATGATTACATTACATGGCGGGTATATATGATTACATTACATGGCGGGTGTATATGATTACATTACATAGCGGGTGTGTATATGATTACATTACATGGCGGGTATATATGATTACATTACATGGCGGGTGTATATGATTACATTACATGGCGGGTATATATGATTACATTACATGGCGGGTGTATATGATTACATTATTACATGGCGGGTATATATGATTACATTACATGGCGGGTGTATATGATTACATTACATGGCGGGTGTATATGATTACATTACATGGCGGGTGTATATGATTACATTACATGGCGGGTATATATGATTACATTACATAGTAGGTATATATAATTACATTACATGGCGGGTGTATATGATTACATTATTACATGGCGGGTATATATGATTACATTACATGGCGGGTGTATATGATTACATTACATGGCGGGTATATATGATTACATTACATGACGGGTATATATGATTACATTACATGGCGGGTGGATATGATTACATTACATGGCGGGTATATATGATTACATTACATGGCGGGTATATATGATTACATTACATGGCGGGTGTATATGATTACATTACATGGCGGGTGTATATGATTACATTACATGGCGGGTGTATATGATTACATTACATGGCGGGTGTATATAATTACATTACATGGCGGGTGTATATGATTACATTACATGGCGGGTATATATGATTACATTACATGGCGGGTATATATGATTACATTACATGGCGGGTGTATATGATTACATTACATAGCAGGTGTATATGATTACATTACATGGCGGGTGTATATGATTACATTACATGGCGGGTGTATATGATTACATTACATGGCGGGTAGATATAATTACATTACATGGCGGGTGTATATGATTACATTACATGGCGGGTGTATATGATTACATTACATGGCGGGTAGATATAATTACATTACATGGCGGGTGTATATGACTACATTACATGGCGGGTGTATATGATTACATTACATGGCGGGTAGATATAATTACATTACATGGCGGGTGTATATGATTACATTACATGGAAGGTGTATATGATTACATTACATGGAAGGTGTATATGATTACATTACATGGCGGGTAGATATAATTACATTACATGGCGGGTGTATATGATTACATTACATGGAAGGTGTATATGATTACATTACATGGCGGGTGTATATGATTACATTACATGGCGGGTATATATGATTACATTACATGGCGGGTGTATATGATTACATTACATGGCGGGTGTATATGATTACATTACATGGCGGGTGTATATGATTACATTACATGGCGGGTGTATATGATTACATTACATGGCGGGTGTATATGATTACATTACATGGCGGGTGTATATGATTACATTACATGGCGGGTATATATGATTACATTACATAGTAGGTATATATAATTACATTACATGGCGGGTGTATATGATTACATTATTACATGGCGGGTATATATGATTACATTACATGGCGGGTATATATGATTACATTACATGGCGGGTATATATGATTACATTACATGGCGGGTGTATATGATTACATTACATGGCGGGTATATATGATTACATTACATGGCGGGTATATATGATTACATTACATGGCGGGTGGATATGATTACATTACATGGCGGGTATATATGATTACATTACATGGCGGGTATATATGATTACATTACATGGCGGGTGTATATGATTACATTACATGGCGGGTGTATATGATTACATTACATGGCGGGTGTATATGACTACATTACATGGCGGGTGTATATGATTACATTACATGGCGGGTAGATATAATTACATTACATGGCGGGTGTATATGATTACATTACATGGAAGGTGTATATGATTACATTACATGGAAGGTGTATATGATTACATTACATGGCGGGTAGATATAATTACATTACATGGCGGGTGTATATGATTACATTACATGGAAGGTGTATATGATTACATTACATGGCGGGTGTATATGATTACATTACATGGCGGGTGTATATGATTACATTACATGGCGGGTGTATATGATTACATTACATGGCGGGTAGATATAATTACATTACATGGCGGGTGTATATGATTACATTACATGGAAGGTATATATGATTACATTACATGGCGGGTGTATATGATTACATTACATGGCGGGTATATATGATTACATTACATGGAAGGTGTAAATGATTACATTACATGGCGGGTATATATGATTACATTACATGGCGGGTGTATATGATTACATTACATGGCGGGTGTATATGATTACATTACATGGAAGGTGTAAATGATTACATTACATGGCGGGTATATATGATTACATTACATGGAAGGTGTAAATGATTACATTACATGGCGGGTATATATAATTACATTACATGGCGGGTGTATATGATTACATTACATGGCGGGTATATATGATTACACTACATGGTGGGTGTATATGATTACATTACATGGCGGGTGTATATGATTACATTACATAGTAGGTATATATGATTACATTACATGGTGGGTGTATATGATTACATTACATGGCGGGTGTATATGATTACATTACATAGTAGGTATATATGATTACATTACATGGCGGGTGTATATGATTAGACATTACAATAGAGATCATTCCCTCTATGATTTGCTCCAGGGCTCCATGTCCAGATGATTTCAGCCCAATTCCCCGTCTTCCCCCATACGCGCTCCCCAGCTACAGACACACCCCAGACAGCGCTGGTCACACTGGGGCCTCTGCAGCACCTGGACTTTATTATCCTGACAGCTGCTCCGATTTCCAGGGAACTTGGTTTTCCTCGACTTATTTATTCCCTTTTATGGAGAAAGTGATAAAGTAACCGCAGTCCGCGAGACGAAGAGAGGATTAATACAGGGGGTATACAGTATATAGAGACTGCAAGGTGTAATACAGGGGGGTATACAGTATATAGAGACTGCGGGGTATAATACAGGGGGTATACAGTATATAGAGACTGCAGGGTATAATACAGGGGGTATACAGTATATAGAGACTGCGGGGTATAATACAGGGGGGTATACAGTATATAGAGACTGCGGGGTATAATACAGGGGGTATACAGTATATAGAGACTGCGGGGTATAATACAGGGGGTATACAGTATATAGAGACTGCAAGGTGTAATACAGGGGGGTATACAGTATATAGAGACTGCGGGGTATAATACAGGGGGTATACAGTATATAGAGACTGCGGGGTATAATACAGGGGGTATACAGTATATAGAGACTGCGGGGTATAATACAGGGGGTATACAGTATATAGAGACTGCAAGGTGTAATACAGGGGGGTATACAGTATATAGAGACTGCGGGGTATAATACAGGGGGTATACAGTATATAGAGACTGCGGGGTAAAATACAGGGGGTATACAGTATATAGAGACTGCGGGGTATAATACAGGGGGTATACAGTATATAGAGACTGCGGGGTATAGTACAGGGGTATACAGTATATAGAGACTGCGGGGTATAATACAGGGGGTATACAGTATATAGAGACTGCGGGGTATAATACAGGGGGTATACAGTATATAGAGACTGCGGGGTATAATACAGGGGGTATACAGTATATAGAGACTGCGGGGTATAATACAGGAGGTATACAGTATATAGAGACTGCGGGGTATAATACAGGGGGTATACAGTATATAGAGACTGTGGGGTATGATACAGGGGGTATACAGTATATAGAGACTGCGGGGTATAATACAGGGGGTATACAGTATATAGAGACTGTGGGGTATAATACAGGGGGTATACAGTATATAGAGACTGCGGGGTATAATACAGGGGGTATACAGTATATAGAGACTGCGGTGTATAGTACAGGGGTATACAGTATATAGAGACTGCGGGGTATAATACAGGGGGTATACAGTATATAGAGACTGCGGGGTATAATACAGGGGGTATACAGTATATAGAGACTGCGGGGTATAATACAGGGGGTATACAGTATATAGAGACTGCGGGGTATAATACAGGGGGTATACAGTATATAGAGACTGCGGGGTATAATACAGGGGGTATACAGTATATAGAGACTGCGGGGTATAATACAGGGGGTATACAGTATATAGAGACTGTGGGGTATGATACAGGGGGTATACAGTATATAGAGACTGCGGGGTATAATACAGGGGGTATACAGTATATAGAGACTGTGGGGTATAATACAGGGGGTATACAGTATATAGAGACTGCGGGGTATAATACAGGGGGTATACAGTATATAGAGACTGCGGGGTATAGTACAGGGGTATACAGTATATAGAGACTGCGGGGTATAATACAGGGGGTATACAGTATATAGAGACTGCGGGGTATAATACAGGGGGTATACAGTATATAGAGACTGCGGGGTATAATACAGGGGGTATACAGTATATAGAGACTGCGGGGTATAATACAGGGGGTATACAGTATATAGAGACTGCGGGGTATAAAACAGGGGGTATACAGTATATAGAGACTGCAGAGTGTAATACAGGGGGTATACAGTATATAGAGACTGCAGGGTATAATACAGGGGGTATACAGTATATAGAGACTGCGGGGTATAATACAGGGGGTATACAGTATATAGAGACTGCGGGGTATAATACAGGGGGTATACAGTATATAGAGACTGCGGGGTATAGTACAGGGGGTATACAGTATATAGAGACTGCAGGGTATAATACAGGGGTATACAGTATATAGAGACTGCGGGGTATAATACAGGGGGTATACAGTATATAGAGACTGCGGGGTGTGATACAGGGGGTATACAGTATATAGAGACTGCGGAGTATAATACAGGGGTATACGATATATAGAGACTGCGGGGTGTGATACAGGGGGTATACAGTATATAGAGACTGCAGGGTATAATACAGGGGGTATACAGTATATAGAGACTGCGGAGTATAATACAGGGGTATACGATATATAGAGACTGCGGGGTGTAATACAGGGGGTATACAGTATATAGAGACTGCGGGGTATAATACAGGGGGTATACAGTATATAGAGACTGCGGGGTGTGATACAGGGGGTATACAGTATATAGAGACTGCAGGGTATAATACAGGGGGTATACAGTATATAGAGACTGCGGGGAATAATACAGGGGGTATACAGTATATAGAGACTGCGGGGTATAGTACAGGGGGTATACAGTATATAGAGACTGCAGAGTGTAATACAGGGGGTATACAGTATATAGAGACTGCAGGGTGTAATACAGGGGGGTATACAGTATATAGAGACTGTGGGGTATAATACAGGGGGTATACAGTATATAGAGACTGCGGGGTATAATACAGGGGGTATACAGTATATAGAGACTGCGGGGTGTGATACAGGGGGTATACAGTATATAGAGACTGCAGGGTATAATACAGGGGGTATACAGTATATAGAGACTGCGGGGAATAATACAGGGGGTATACAGTATATAGAGACTGCGGGGTATAGTACAGGGGGTATACAGTATATAGAGACTGCAGAGTGTAATACAGGGGGTATACAGTATATAGAGACTGCAGGGTGTAATACAGGGGGGTATACAGTATATAGAGACTGCGGGGTATAATACAGGGGGTATACAGTATATAGAGACTGCAGGGTGTAATACAGGGGGTATACAGTATATAGAGACTGCGGGGTATAATACAGGGGGTATACAGTATATAGAGACTGCGGGGTATAGTACAGGGGTATACAGTATATAGAGACTGCGGGGTATAATACAGGGGGTATACAGTATATAGAGACTGCGGGGTATAATACGGGGGGTATACGGTATATAGAGACTGTGGGGTATAATACAGGGGGTATACGGTATATAGAGACTGCGGGGTATAGTACAGGGGTATACAGTATATAGAGACTGCGGGGTATAATACAGGGGGTATACAGTATATAGAGACTGCAGGGTATAATACAGGGGGTATACAGTATATAGAGACTGCGGGGTATAATACAGGGGGTATACAGTATATAGAGACTGCGGGGTATAATACAGGGGGTATACAGTATATAGAGCCTGCGGGATATAATACAGGGGGTATACAGTATATAGAGACTGCGGGGTATAATACAGGGGTATACAGTATATAGAGACTGCGGGGTATAATACAGGGGGTATACAGTATATAGAGACTGCAGGGTATAGTACAGGGGTATACAGTATATAGAGACTGCAGGGTATAGTACAGGGGTATACAGTATATAGAGACTGCAGGGTATAGTACAGGGGTATACAGTATATAGAGACTGCAGGGTATAGTACAGGGGTATACAGTATATAGAGACTGCAGGGTATAATACAGGGGGTATACAGTATATAGAGACTGCGGGGTATAATACAGGGGGTATACAGTATATAGAGACTGCAGGGTATAATACAGGGGGGTATACAGTATATAGAGACTGCGGGATATAATACAGGGGGTATACAGTATATAGAGACTGCAGGGTGTAATACAGGGGGTATACAGTATATAGAGACTGCGGGGTATAATACAGGGGGTATACAGTATATAGAGACTGCGGGGTATAATACAGGGGTATACAGTATATAGAGACTGCGGGGTATAATACAGGGGGTATACAGTATATAGAGACTGCGGGGTATAATACAGGGGGTATACAGTATATAGAGACTGTGGGGTATAATACAGGGGTATACGGTATATAGAGACTGCAGGGTGTAATACAGGGGTATACAGTATATAGAGACTGCAGGGTATAATACAGGGGGTATACAGTATATAGAGACTGCAGGGTGTAATACAGGGGGTATACAGTATATAGAGACTGCAGGGTGTAATACAGGGGTATACAGTATATAGAGACTGCAGGGTATAATACAGGGGGTATACGGTATATAGAGACTGCGGGATATAATACAGGGGGTATACAGTATATAGAGACTGCGGGATATAATACAGGGGGTATACAGTATATAGAGACTGCGGGATATAATACAGGGGGTATACAGTATATAGAGACTGCAGGGTATAATACAGGGGGTATACAGTATATAGAGACTGCGGGGTATAATACAGGGGGTATACAGTATATAGAGACTGCAGGGTGTAATACAGGGGGTATACAGTATATGGAGACTGCAGGGTATAATACAGGGGGTATACAGTATATAGAGACTGCGGGGTATAATACAGGGGGTATACAGTATATAGAGACTGTGGGGTATAATACAGGGGTATACGGTATATAGAGACTGCAGGGTGTAATACAGGGGTATACAGTATATAGAGACTGCAGGGTATAATACAGGGGGTATACAGTATATAGAGACTGCAGGGTGTAATACAGGGGGTATACAGTATATAGAGACTGCAGGGTATAATAGAGGGGGTATACAGTATATAGAGACTGCGGGATATAATACAGGGGGTATACAGTATATAGAGACTGCGGGATATAATACAGGGGGTATACAGTATATAGAGACTGCAGGGTATAATACAGGGGGTATACAGTATATAGAGACTGCAGGGTGTAATACAGGGGGTATACAGTATATAGAGACTGCGGGGTATAATACAGGGGGTATACAGTATATAGAGACTGCAGGGTGTAATACAGGGGGTATACAGTATATAGAGACTGCGGGGTATAATACAGGGGGTATACAGTATATAGAGACTGCGGGGTATAATACAGGGGGTATACAGTATATAGAGACTGCGGGGTATAATACAGGGGGGTATACAGTATATAGAGACTGCGGGATATAATACAGGGGGTATACAGTATATAGAGACTGCAGGGTATAATACAGGGGGTATACAGTATATAGAGACTGCAGGGTGTAATACAGGGGGTATACAGTATATAGAGACTGCGGGGTATAATACAGGGGGTATACAGTATATAGAGACTGCAGGGTGTAATACAGGGGGTATACAGTATATAGAGACTGCGGGGTATAATACAGGGGGTATACAGTATATAGAGACTGCGGGGTATAATACAGGGGGTATACAGTATATAGAGACTGCGGAGTATAATACAGGGGGTATACAGTATATAGAGACTGCGGGGTATAATACAGGGGGTATACGGTATATAGAGACTGCGGGGTATAATACAGGGGGTATACAGTATATAGAGACTGCGGGGTATAATACAGGGGTATACAGTATATAGAGACTGCGGGGTATAATACAGGGGGTATACAGTATATAGAGAGTGCAGGGTGTAATACAGGGGGTATACGGTATATAGCGACTGCGGGATATAATTCAGGGGGTATACAGTATATAGAGACTGCGGGGTATAATACAGGGGGTATACAGTATATAGAGACTGCGGGGTATAATACAGGGGGTATACAGTATATAGAGACTGCGGGGTATAATACAGGGGGTATACGGTATATAGAGACTGCGGAGTATAATACAGGGGGTATACAGTATATAGAGACTGCGGGGTATAATACAGGGGGTATACGGTATATAGAGACTGCGGGGTATAATACAGGGGGTATACAGTATATAGAGACTGCGGGGTATAATACAGGGGTATACAGTATATAGAGACTGCGGGGTATAATACAGGGGGTATACAGTATATAGAGACTGAGGGATATAATACAGGGGGTATACAGTATATAGAGACTGCGGGGTATAATACAGGGGGTATACAGTATATAGAGACTGCGGGGTATAATACAGGGGGTATACAGTATATAGTGACTGCGGGGTATAATACAGGGGGTATACAGTATATAGAGACTGCGGGATATAATACAGGGGGTATACAGTATATAGAGACTGCGGGGTATAATACAGGGGGTATACAGTATATAGAGACTGCGGGGTATAATACAGGGGGTATACAGTATATAGAGACTGCGGGGTATAATACAGGGGTATACAGTATATAGAGACTGCGGGGTATAATACAGGGGGTATACAGTATATAGAGACTGCGGGGTATAATACAGGGGGGTATACAGTATATAGAGACTGCGGGGTATAATACAGGGGGTATACAGTATATAGAGACTGCGGGGTATAATACAGGGGGTATACAGTATATAGAGACTGCGGGGTATAATACAGGGGGGTATACAGTATATAGAGACTGCGGGATATAATACAGGGGGTATACAGTATATAGAGACTGCGGGGTATAATACAGGGGGTATACGGTATATAGAGACTGCGGGGTATAGTACAGGGGTATACAGTATATAGAGACTGCAGGGTATAATACAGGGGGTATACAGTATATAGAGACTGCAGGGTATAATACAGGGGTATACAGTATATAGAGACTGCGGGGTATAGTACAGGGGTATACGGTATATAGAGACTGCGGGGTATAATACAGGGGGTATACAGTATATAGAGACTGCGGGGTATAGTACAGGGGTATACAGTATATAGAGACTGCGGGGTATAATACAGGGGGTATACAGTATATAGCGACTGCAGGGTGTAATACAGGGGGTATACAGAATATAGAGACTGCGGGGTATAATACAGGGGGTATACAGTATATAGAGACTGCGGGGTATAATACAGGGGGTATACAGTATATAGAGACTGCAGGGTGTAATACAGGGGGTATACAGTATATAGAGACTGCGGGGTATAATACAGGGGGTATACAGTATATAGAGACTGCGGGGTATAATACAGGGGGTATACAGTATATAGAGACTGCGGGGTATAATACAGGGAGTATACAGTATATAGAGACTGCGGGATATAATACAGGGGGTATACAGTATATAGAGACTGCGGGATATAATACAGGGGGGTATACAGTATATAGAGACTGCGGGGTATAATACAGGGGGTATACAGTATATAGAGACTGCGGAGTATAATACAGGGGGTATACAGTATATAGAGACTGCGGGGTATAATACAGGGGGTATACGGTATATAGAGACTGCGGGGTATAATACAGGGAGTATACAGTATATAGAGACTGCGGGATATAATACAGGGGGGTATACAGTATATAGAGACTGCGGGGTATAATACAGGGAGTATACAGTATATAGAGACTGCGGGATATAATACAGGGGGGTATACAGTATATAGAGACTGCGGGGTATAATACAGGGGGTATACAGTATATAGAGACTGCGGGGTATAATACAGGGGTATACAGTATATAGAGACTGCGGGGTATAATACAGGGGGTATACAGTATATAGAGACTGCAGGGTGTAATACAGGGGGTATACAGTATATAGAGACTGCGGGGTATAATACAGGGGGTATACAGTATATAGAGACTGCGGGGTATAATACAGGGGGTATACAGTATATAGAGACTGCGGAGTATAATACAGGGGGTATACAGTATATAGAGACTGCGGGGTATAATACAGGGGGTATACGGTATATAGAGACTGCGGGGTATAATACAGGGGGTATACAGTATATAGAGACTGCGGGGTATAATACAGGGGTATACAGTATATAGAGACTGCGGGGTATAATACAGGGGGTATACAGTATATAGAGAGTGCAGGGTGTAATACAGGGGGTATACGGTATATAGAGACTGCGGGATATAATTCAGGGGGTATACAGTATATAGAGACTGCGGGGTATAATACAGGGGGTATACAGTATATAGAGACTGCGGGGTATAATACAGGGGGTATACAGTATATAGAGACTGCGGGGTATAATACAGGGGGTATACGGTATATAGAGACTGCGGAGTATAATACAGGGGGTATACAGTATATAGAGACTGCGGGGTATAATACAGGGGGTATACGGTATATAGAGACTGCGGGGTATAATACAGGGGGTATACAGTATATAGAGACTGCGGGGTATAATACAGGGGTATACAGTATATAGAGACTGCGGGGTATAATACAGGGGGTATACAGTATATAGAGACTGAGGGATATAATACAGGGGGTATACAGTATATAGAGACTGCGGGGTATAATACAGGGGGTATACAGTATATAGAGACTGCGGGGTATAATACAGGGGGTATACAGTATATAGTGACTGCGGGGTATAATACAGGGGGTATACAGTATATAGAGACTGCGGGATATAATACAGGGGGTATACAGTATATAGAGACTGCGGGGTATAATACAGGGGGTATACAGTATATAGAGACTGCGGGGTATAATACAGGGGGTATACAGTATATAGAGACTGCGGGGTATAATACAGGGGTATACAGTATATAGAGACTGCGGGGTATAATACAGGGGGGTATACAGTATATAGAGACTGCGGGATATAATACAGGGGGTATACAGTATATAGAGACTGCGGGGTATAATACAGGGGGGTATACAGTATATAGAGACTGCGGGATATAATACAGGGGGTATACAGTATATAGAGACTGCGGGGTATAATACAGGGGGTATACGGTATATAGAGACTGCGGGGTATAGTACAGGGGTATACAGTATATAGAGACTGCAGGGTATAATACAGGGGGTATACAGTATATAGAGACTGCAGGGTATAATACAGGGGTATACAGTATATAGAGACTGCGGGGTATAGTACAGGGGTATACGGTATATAGAGACTGCGGGGTATAATACAGGGGGTATACAGTATATAGAGACTGCGGGGTATAGTACAGGGGTATACAGTATATAGAGACTGCGGGGTATAATACAGGGGGTATACAGTATATAGCGACTGCAGGGTGTAATACAGGGGGTATACAGAATATAGAGACTGCGGGGTATAATACAGGGGGTATACAGTATATAGAGACTGCAGGGTATAATACAGGGGGTATACAGTATATAGAGACTGCGGGATATAGTACAGGGGTATACAGTATATAGAGACTGCGGGGTATAATACAGGGGGTATACAGTATATAGAGACTGCAGGGTGTAATACAGGGGGTATACAGTATATAGAGACTGCGGGGTATAATACAGGGGGTATACAGTATATAGAGACTGCGGGGTATAATACAGGGGGTATACAGTATATAGAGACTGCGGGGTATAATACAGGGAGTATACAGTATATAGAGACTGCGGGATATAATACAGGGGGTATACAGTATATAGAGACTGCGGGATATAATACAGGGGGGTATACAGTATATAGAGACTGCGGGGTATAATACAGGGGGTATACAGTATATAGAGACTGCGGAGTATAATACAGGGGGTATACAGTATATAGAGACTGCGGGGTATAATACAGGGGGTATACGGTATATAGAGACTGCGGGGTATAATACAGGGAGTATACAGTATATAGAGACTGCGGGATATAATACAGGGGGGTATACAGTATATAGAGACTGCGGGGTATAATACAGGGGGTATACAGTATATAGAGACTGCGGGGTATAATACAGGGGGTATACAGTATATAGAGACGGTAACACGATTGATCTAGTCTTCCATCGACTCCTCACAGTCTCTAAATTTTCTAACTCTTCTCTGCCGCTTTCTGACCACAATCTTCTATCTCTCACCATCAGTGCTCTCTCCCCTTCACAAGACGCCCCTACCCATCACACATATAGGAACTTGCGTGCTATTGACACCCAGCACCTCTCAGATACTCTACAGTCCTCCCTGTCCCCCATCTCTTCAATCTCCTGTCCCAATCTGGCCACCAGTCACTATAATGATACCCTCAAAAATGCATTGGATGAGGTTGCTCCCCCCTCCACTCGTAAAGTCCCACATAGGAGGCAGCAACCCTGGCACACGCCACAGACACGATTTCTTCAGCGCTGCTCTAGGTGTGCCGAACGTCTATGGAGAAAATCACGCTCACCTGCAGATTTCCTCCACTTCAAGTTTATGCTTAAAACATATAGCTCTGCCCTTTACCTTGCCAAACAAGACTATTTCACCGCCCTCATCTCTTCTCTCTCAAGCAACCCTAAAAGGCTTTTTGAAACCTTTCACTCCTTACTCACACCCAAGGTGCAGACGCCATTCACAGACCTTAGTGCTGATGACCTGGCCATGTATTTCCATGATAAAATTGATAAGATCCATCAGGAAATTACTGCCCAAGCCCCAGGTGGCATTGACTCCCACACCTACGATAGTACTGATCCCCTCACCAGCCGCACTTCAGACTGTCCATTCTCATCTTTTGAACCTGTCACAGAAGAGGAAGTTTCCCAGCTACTTTCTTCATCTCGCCCCACAACCTGCAGTAGTGACCCCTTCCCCTCACACCTTCTCCAATCTCTGTCCCCTGCTGTCACTACTTACCTTACTAAAATATTTAACCTCTCTCTCTCTTCTGGAATCTTCCCATCCTCCTTCAAGCATGCTGTTATAATCCCGCTACTGAAAAAACCCTCCCTGGACCCATCCTGTGCTGCTAACTATCGACCCGTCTCTAACCTCCCCTTCATCTCTAAACTTTTGGAACGCCTGGTTTATTCTCGGTTAATCCGTTATCTCTCTGCTAACTCTCTGCTTGACCCCTTACAATCTGGTTTCCGCGCTCTGCACTCTACTGAAACAGCTCTCACAAAAGTCTCCAATGATCTACTAAAGGCTAAATCCGATGGTGACTTCTCTCTTCTTATTCTTCTGGACCTCTCTGCAGCTTTTGACACTGTTGACCATCAACTTCTCCTCACTATGCTCCGCTCAGTTGGCCTCAATGACACTGCGCTCTCCTGGTTCTCCTCTTATCTCTCAGGCCGCACTTTCAGTGTATCATTTGCGGGCTCTGTTTCCTCCCCTCTTTCCCTTGCTGTTGGGGTTCCTCAGGGCTCGGTCCTCGGCCCCCTGCTCTTTTCTCTCTACACAGCCCCCATTGGACAAACAATCGCCAGATTTGGCTTCAGGTACCATCTTTATGCTGATGACACCCAATTATACACATCTTCCCGTGACATCACCCCTGCACTCATTCAGAACACCAGTGACTGTCTCTCTGCTGTCTCTAATATCATGTCCTCGCTCTATCTGAAACTAAATCTCTCTAAGACTGAACTACTACTGTTTCCACCATCTAACAGATCTGTCCCTGATATATCCATTGCAGTCTCAGGCCTTACTATAACTCCTAGGCAGCATGCCCGCTGCCTTGGGGTCATATTTGACGCAGACCTTTCCTTCACCCCTCATATTGAATCACTCGCACGTTCATGTCACCTCCACCTCAAAAACATCTCCAGAATACGCCCTTTCCTTACCAGAGATACACTAAAGACACTTATTGTCTCTCTGATTCATTCTCACCTTGACTACTGTAATTCCTTACTAATCGGTCTTCCCCTCACTAAACTCTCTCCTCTACAATCTATTCTGAATGCAGCGGCCAGGCTCATCTATCAGGCTAGACGCTACAGCGAGGCCTCTGGTCTGTGCCAGTCGCTACATTGGCTGCCTATTCATTATGGAATAAAATATAAAGTTATTACTCTCATCCACAAGGCTCTCCATAATGCCGCACCTCCCTACATTTCCTCCCTCATCTCTGTCTACCGCCCAACCCGTGCTCTCCGCTCACTCAATGACCTAACACTTCCATCCTCTATTATCAGAACCTCCCATGCTCGTATACAAGACTTCTCCCGAGCTGCACCACTTCTCTGGAATGCTCTACCCCGGACAATCAGATTAACTCCCAACTTCTACAGTTTCAAACGCAAACTAAAGACGCATCTTTTCAGACAAGCCTATCACAATTCCTAATGCACAAAATTGTCTGAACACTGTATAAGCAATGCCGCCCCTGCTACCTCTTGTGTCACCCCCTCTACCTCATAGATTGTAAGCTCTTTTGAGCAGGGCCCTCAGTCCCATTGTGTGAAATGACGTTCTTTGTTATGTATGTCTGTATCTGAACCCTATAAATTGTACAGCGCTGCGGAATATGTTGGCGCTATATAAATAAAATGTATTATTATTATTATAGAGACTGCGGGGTATAATACAGGGGGTATACGGTATATAGAGACTGCGGGGTATAGTACAGGGGGTATACAGTATATAGAGACTGCAGGGTATAATACAGGGGGTATACAGTATATAGAGACTGCGGGATATAATACAGGGGGGTATACAGTATATAGAGACTGCGGGGTATAATACAGGGGGTATACAGTATATAGAGACTGCGGAGTATAATACAGGGGGTATACGGTATATAGAGACTGCGGGGTATAATACAGGGAGTATACAGTATATAGAGACTGCGGGATATAATACAGGGGGGTATACAGTATATAGAGACTGCGGGGTATAGTACAGGGGGTATACAGTATATAGAGACTGTGGGGTATAATACAGGGGGTATACAGTATATAGAGACTGTGGGGTATAATACAGGGGGTATACAGTATATAGAGACTACGGGGTATAATACAGGGGGTATACAGTATATAGAGACTGTGGGGTATAATACAGGGGGTATACAGTATATAGAGACTGTGGGGTATAATACAGGGGGTATACAGTATATAGAGACTACGGGGTATAATACAGGGGGTATACAGTATATAGAGACTGCGGGGTATAATACAGGGGGTATACAGTATATAGAGACTGTGGGGTATAATACAGGGGGTATACAGTATATAGAGACTGCGGGGTATAATACAGGGGGTATACAGTATATAGAGACTGCGGGGTATAGTACAGGGGGTATACAGTATATAGAGACTGTGGGGTATAATACAGGGGGTATACAGTATATAGAGACTGCGGGGTATAATACAGGGGGTATACAGTATATAGAGACTGCAGGGTATAATACAGGGGGTATACAGTATATAGAGACTGCAGGGTATAATACAGGGGGTATACAGTATATAGAGACTGCAGGGTATAATAGAGGGGGTATACAGTATATAGAGACTGCGGGGTATAATACAAGGGGTATACAGTATATAGAGACTGCGGGGTATAATACAGGGGGTATACAGTATATAGAGACTGTGGGGTATAATACAGGGGGTATACAGTATATAGAGACTGCAGGGTGTAATACAGGGGTATACAGTATATAGAGACTGCGGGGTATAATACAGGGGGTATACAGTATATAGAGACTGCGGGGTATAATACAGGGGTATACAGTATATAGAGACTGCGGGGTATAATACAGGGGGTATACAGTATATAGAGACTGCGGGGTATAATACAGGGGGTATACAGTATATAGAGACTGCGGGGTATAATACAGGGGGTATACAGTATATAGAGACTGTGGGGTATAATACAGGGGGTATACAGTATATAGAGACTGCAGGGTGTAATACAGGGGTATACAGTATATAGAGACTGCGGGGTATAATACAGGGGGTATACAGTATATAGAGACTGCGGGGTATAGTACAGGGGGTATACAGTATATAGAGACTGCGGGGTATAATACAGGGGGTATACAGTATATAGAGACTGCGGGGTATAGTACAGGGGGTATACAGTATATAGAGACTGCAGGGTATAATACAGGGGGTATACAGTATATAGAGACTGCAGGGTGTAATACAGGGGGTATACAGTATATAGAGACTGCGGGGTATAATACAGGGGGTATACAGTATATAGAGACTGCAGGGTATAATACAGGGGGTATACAGTATATAGAGACTGCAGGGTGTAATACAGGGGGTATACAGTATATAGAGACTGCGGGGTATAATACAGGGGGTATACAGTATATAGAGACTGCAGGGTATAATACAGTGGTATACAGTATATAGAGACTGCAGGGTATAATACAGGGGGTATACAGTATATAGAGACTGTGGGGTATAATACAGGGGGTATACAGTATATAGAGACTGCAGGGTGTAATACAGGGGTATACAGTATATAGAGACTGCGGGGTATAATACAGGGGGTATACAGTATATAGAGACTGCGGGGTATAGTACAGGGGGTATACGGTATATAGAGACTGCGGGGTATAATACAGGGGGTATACAGTATATAGAGACTGCGGGGTATAGTACAGGGGGTATACAGTATATAGAGACTGCAGGGTATAATACAGGGGGTATACAGTATATAGAGACTGCGGGGTATAATACAGGGGGTATACAGTATATAGAGACTGCGGGGTATAATACAGGGGGTATACGGTATATAGAGACTGCGGGGTATAATACAGGGGGTATACGGTATATAGAGACTGCGGGGTATAATACAGGGGGTATACAGTATATAGAGACTGCGGGGTATAATACAGGGGGTATACAGTATATAGAGACTGTGGGGTGTAATACAGGGGGTATACAGTATATAGAGACTGCGGGGTATAATACAGGGGGTATACAGTATATAGAGACTGCGGGGTATAATACAGGAGGTATACAGTATATAGAGACTGCGGGGTACAATACAGGGGGTATACAGTATATAGAGACTGCGGGGTATAATACAGGGGGTATACAGTATATAGAGACTGCAAGGTGTAATACAAGGGGTATACGATATATAGAGACTGCGGGGTATAATACAGGGGGTATACAGTATATAGAGACTGCGGGGTATAATACAGGGGGGTATACAGTATATAGAGACTGCGGGGTATAATACAGGGGGTATACAGTATATAGAGACTGCGGGGTATAATACAGGGGGGTATACAGTATATAGAGACTGCGGGGTATAATACAGGGGGTATACAGTATATAGAGACTGCGGGGTATAATACAGGGGGTATACAGTATATAGAGACTGCGGGGTATAATACAGGGGTATACAGTATATAGAGACTGCGGGGTATAATACAGGGGGTATACAGTATATAGAGACTGCGGGGTATAATACAGGGGGTATACAGTATATAGAGACTGCGGGGTATAATACAGGGGGTATACAGTATATAGAGACTGTGGGGTATAATACAGGGGGTATACAGTATATAGAGACTGCAGGGTGTAATACAGGGGTATACAGTATATAGAGACTGCGGGGTATAATACAGGGGGTATACAGTATATAGAGACTGCGGGATATAGTACAGGGGGTATACAGTATATAGAGACTGCGGGGTATAATACAGGGGGTATACAGTATATAGAGACTGCGGGGTATAGTACAGGGGGTATACAGTATATAGAGACTGCAGGGTATAATACAGGGGGTATACAGTATATAGAGACTGCAGGGTGTAATACAGGGGGTATACAGTATATAGAGACTGCGGGGTATAATACAGGGGGTATACAGTATATAGAGACTGCAGGGTATAATACAGGGGGTATACAGTATATAGAGACTGCAGGGTGTAATACAGGGGGTATACAGTATATAGAGACTGCGGGGTATAATACAGGGGGTATACAGTATATAGAGACTGCAGGGTATAATACAGTGGTATACAGTATATAGAGACTGCAGGGTATAATACAGGGGGTATACAGTATATAGAGACTGTGGGGTATAATACAGGGGGTATACAGTATATAGAGACTGCAGGGTGTAATACAGGGGTATACAGTATATAGAGACTGCGGGGTATAATACAGGGGGTATACAGTATATAGAGACTGCGGGGTATAGTACAGGGGGTATACGGTATATAGAGACTGCGGGGTATAATACAGGGGGTATACAGTATATAGAGACTGCGGGGTATAGTACAGGGGGTATACAGTATATAGAGACTGCAGGGTATAATACAGGGGGTATACAGTATATAGAGACTGCGGGGTATAATACAGGGGGTATACAGTATATAGAGACTGCGGGGTATAATACAGGGGGTATACGGTATATAGAGACTGCGGGGTATAATACAGGGGGTATACGGTATATAGAGACTGCGGGGTATAATACAGGGGGTATACAGTATATAGAGACTGCGGGGTATAATACAGGGGGTATACAGTATATAGAGACTGCGGGGTATAGTACAGGGGTATACAGTATATAGAGACTGCGGGGTATAATACAGGGGGTATACAGTATATAGAGACTGCGGGGTATAATACAGGGGGTATACAGTATATAGAGACTGCGGGGTATAATACAGGGGGTATACAGTATATAGAGACTGCGGAGTATAATACAGGGGTATACAGTATATAGAGACTGCGGGGTATAGTACAGGGGGTATACAGTATATAGAGACTGCGGGGTATAGTACAGGGGGTATACAGTATATAGAGACTGCGGGGTATAGTACAGGGGGTATACAGTATATAGAGACTGTGGGGTATAGTACAGGGGGTATACAGTATATAGAGACTGCGGAGTATAATACAGGGGTATACAGTATATAGAGACTGCGGGGTATAGTACAGGGGGTATACAGTATATAGAGACTGTGGGGTATAGTACAGGGGGTATACAGTATATAGAGACTGCGGGGTATAGTACAGGGGGTATACAGTATATAGAGACTGTGGGGTATAGTACAGGGGGTATACAGTATATAGAGACTGCGGGGTATAGTACAGGGGGTATACAGTATATATAGGTGTGTCAGTATGGCAGGCGGTTGCCACTACAAGGTGTTGGGTCTTTCGGTTCTTTCCTCTTCGAGCTCTTTCCTGTGTATGGGGAAGCCAATGAAGGTCGGGGGATGGAGGAGATAATGGTGGGACATTGTCCTCTGGGGTTGTCACCTCCACCCTGAGCTCCAGTCACAGCGCCTCATAATGGAGCTGCCTTAGTCTACCATAGTAACCGATCACCATACCTCCCAACTTTTGAATAACTGAAAGAGGGACAAAATGTGCGGCGCGGAAAATTTAGCCCCGCCCACTTTTGTGTTGTCTCTGCCCACTCGTTAATTTTTCATGTGCTCGCACACAGTATAATAATCCTCTGCGCGCCTCTCTCCCTGACACATATGCGGCTGAAGCGAGGAGCTGACCTGTGTCAGCTCCTTGCTTCAGCCGCATATGTGTTCAACTCAGATCTGCGTCCTCTGGACGCAGATCTGAGTTGAAATCGGGACATACCTCCCTCCAACCGGGACCGCGGGACATGTCACCCAAATCGTGACTGTCCCGCAGAAATCGGGACGGTTGGGAGGTATGCTGGATTTTCTGCAGATTTTCCCATAAACTTCTTTACAAGAGACAAAAAAAAATCAAAAAACGAAAGAAGTAGAAAATGACGCTAAATAGAAATAATGGCCACGGAGATGTTGCGCTGACTTCCTAATCTCCGGCCTACGCTGCGGTTTCCCTGCACAATACGCCCCAGTCATGCCGGCCGGCCTCTGCTTCCTGACACCCCTAGACTCTCCCTTCTGGTGGTTTAGGTAACCTGAGACGTCAGCGGCCGCCGCCGACAAGGGGCCAGCGAGAAAGGCTTAAAGGCCTCATTGTTAAAATGGAAAGATCCCAGCCCAAACAGTCAGCGAAACCCTGAGCTATTTATATAGAAGGAGAAGGGGCCCCGGGGCCTAGAACCTACACAGGACAACACGGGGGCCCCAACATGACCCCACCAACCCTGGACGGCTGAGAATCGCTATATATATATATATGTCTCCTCTATATACCGATTGTATACAGGAGGATGTGGATTACTATATGTCTCCTCTATACACTGACAGTATACAGGATGATGAGGATCGGTGTATGTCTCCTCTATATACTGATTGTATGAGGATCGCTATATGTCTCCTCTATATATATACTGGTTGTATACAGGAGGATGTGGATCACTATATGTCTCCTCTATATACTGATCGTATACAGGATGATGAGGATCTGTATACGTCTCCTCTATATACTGTCACCATACTGATGGTATACAGGAGGATGGGATGCTATATACCCTTATAAGCCGTGGCCACGTCTCAGCTATATCTCAGGCGTCTTTCATGTCTTATCTTCTGCAGATAATCGCTGAGTCCTTTCTATATCACGCGGAGGAGCCGAGCACTTGGCCCGTGTTCACACTTCTCACAAAGCCTTTTTCCCACAGACCATGACTCATTCTCCCCGCTGTAGAGTCCAGCGTTACGTTATCAGTTCCTGGTCTCTGAGGTGGATATGGGGAGATTCCGGTGACGGCCGCGCTCCTCATCCACCATTACACAACATCTTGGAGACATTCGGCACTATCAGAGTTTTCAGCTTTTCCATGTGTTTTCCTGGAATTCCAGCTCTGAGAATCAGCGAGAAGTTTAGGAGATGGCGGGCGACGTGCCCAGAATAAGGAAAAGTAATCCTCCAGAAGAAAGAACCCACCGGAGAGGATTCACTTACACAGGGCCGGGGCCGGCAGACTCCTCACGGGTCAGCAGAGCCCTCACTGACCACCGGTGGGATCCACCATCATGTCAAGGGCCGAGGTCACCATCTTCTACAATGCAGACCGTTGCATATTCTTCCCTAGTTCCTGTTGAAGCTCTCAGAACCAGTATAGGGGGGCACTAAACCTGGAGAGCCCAAATACCCGCTCATCACACTGTCTGATCCTGAATTGCTCTGCCCGGTCATAGAAAGAACTGTGCAGCCATTCAGTTACAGCTGCACAATCCTCTCT
Source organism: Leptodactylus fuscus (assembly GCF_031893055.1). Lineage (NCBI taxonomy): Eukaryota > Metazoa > Chordata > Amphibia > Anura > Leptodactylidae > Leptodactylus > Leptodactylus fuscus. The sequence goes on from NC_134267.1 coordinate 243,271,789, forward strand.
ATGCCCTCATCTGTACGATCAATGCCAAGAGCACACGGGGAGTTACACAAGGACATAACTGAGTCCCGCATTCTCAATGTTTTGCTGCGGTTGTTTTGTAGAATCGCTTGTGGCAGGAATCATTGGACAGCCATGTCTGGATCACTAAGTGACTACGTGCAGGTCGTGGTAAATGGACGCTCGGAGACTCTTCCACTGACAGGTCACAGGACTGATCTCTGCTGATCTTTAGCTGATGTGCTCCAGTAAACAATCCTTCCATTGCGACAACTGTGTCACAGGGCGTCTTCTGGCTGGCACATCGCCCGACTACATAGTTCACTACACAATCTATGGCGACATTGTGGGGAGAGGGGGCCAAGGGTGACCGCGGGGCCCTACACTGACACTAATACACTCACTGCTATAGACCACCAGACATACACACATTAACTCTTTTACTGCACCCAGATCCCAAATTGCCCCCCCTCACTGGTTATAAGGGCAAAAAGGTAACCTGGTGTGGTAAGTTACATGAGGGGTGCGTATGGCCGAGTGGAAGAGATGTGACATGGGGAAGGTGGGGGCTAGAGCTTTACACCTGGGCCTAGTGGTATTTATCTACACCCTCCACTCCACGAGTCAGTGATGGAGTATTCTCTGCATTTTACATGTCAGCCTGAGATCCTGCTCTGTTCTGATGTCATCCGGTGTCTGATTACATCATCAGGTGTCTGGATATATCATTGGATGTCTGCTTACATCATCAGCTCTATAGTGACATCATCAGCTCTATAGTGACATCACCAACTGCCTAGTTACATCTTCATCTCTCTGGTGACATCATCAGCTCTATAGTGACATCAGCTCTATAGTGACATCAGCAGCTGCCTAGTTACATCATCAGCTCTCTGGTGACATCATCAGCTCTATAGTGACATCAGCTCTATAGTGACATCAGCAGCTGCCTAGTTACATCATCAGCTCTCTGGTGACATCATCAGCTCTATAGTGACATCACCAACTGCCTAGTTACATCTTCATCTCTCTGGTGACATCATCAGCTCTATAGTGACATCAGCTCTATAGTGACATCACCAGCTGCCTAGTTACATCTTCATCTCTCTGGTGACATCATCAGCTCTCTGGTGACATCATCAGCTCTCTGGTGACATCATCAGCTCTCTGGTTGCTTCTCTTCTTAACACTTTGTACTTGGATTCCTGCCTGTGATCCAGCATGGTCCATGAGTGGAGTTTGGCCCGTCCTTACGTCCTGATGTCTCAGCTATACTGGCTGGGGATCTGCTACAGTATCTGCTTTGTGTCCCATGTAGATGAGTGAGCACTGACACCTAGTGGTCCTCTGATGTATGACAACCTGGCTGCTCGCCCTACTGTCCATGAATCTCTCCTATAGATCTGCGACCATTCAAAGACCAGTCATTTTGGATTTAGGTTACCTCAGAACGCACATGCACATGATGGCATCACCTCCGTACCCATAGCGGTCCCCTGGAATTGGCGATAGCGGGCACCATCTTATCTTAGGTCAGTCTTTTTCAGGGCACGTTCCATTAGGAGCTCCTTTTGGGCCTTTAAGGTGTCCAAGGAAGTCTTCTGTACCTTTAACTCCGATTTTGTGACCACTGTACGAATATATAAATATCCAGGGTCAGGAGAATGGGGGGGGGGGGGGTAACTGATCAATGGATGGCGTTCAATATGTCTGGCTCATCAGCATCTAACTGCGATACGGCCGTGGGAGCCGCCATGATGTGATTCCCCTTCCATGTGATCTGCTGGGGGCGGCCAATGTATGAGCAGAAAAGACAGAAAAAATAACAATAAAAGAAATAAGACCACGCCCACATGTCAGGTTGTAGCCCTGCCCCCAACCACCAACATAATTTTTTGTCTTTTTATTCGCACAAAATGTTACTAAAAAGAAAATGTAAATAGTTTTCCCTTTGGGGTATTTTTATATCTGTGACCGTTATTCATACATATTAGGGTTAGGCTAATACATTGTAACATCCCCCCAGTCCTGAATTCCTGGGCTGTCCCAGACGGCAGGAGGTATGTCCCGGTATCAAGTCATCTGCGTCCGGAGGATAAGCTAAACACAATGGTGAAGCAGGAGCCGTCCTCAGATATCTCCTGCGTCACCGCTTCGTGTGTACGTCCCGGTCTGCTCCGGTCCCAGGAGCTGCAGGCGTGATCTGATGACATCATTCACATGGCGTCTGCAGATACCTGAACAGTCTGGGACAAGAGACTTCACAGAGCAGAGGGGAGGAGCAGTGATTTATTATGTTAAACTGGGGGCAGATGAAGGGGGGAACATTTAACTGGGGAAGTTGAAGGGGGGACATAAAACTAGGGGCAGGTGGAGGAGTGGACAATAAACTGGGGGAAGGTGAAGGGAGAAATTAAACTGGGGGCAGATAAAGAGGGGCGTTAAACTGGTAGAAGATGAAAGGGGGCATTAGACTGGAAGCAGATGGAGGGGGCATTAAACTGGGGAAGATGAAGAGGAACATTAAACTGGGGGCAGATGGATGGGTATTTTATAATGTGAGGGCATATAATGTTAGGGTGACTGTAGGAGAATTATATTGAATGGGGGCACATAGACAAATGGGCAGAGTCAACATAGACATGGGTGGAGCTAAATTTGCTGCGGCGGACATTCAATCCCTCTCTCTTTTGTAAGTTTGGTGGTGTGCATTAAGGTTCAGGCTAGGTTAATATATTAAGGTTAGGCTGATATGTGAGGGCTAGAGTTAGGCTGAAGCATTAAGGTTCGGGCTAGGTTAATATATTAAGGTTAGGCTGATATGTGAGGGCTAGAGTTAGGCTGAAGCATTAAGGTTCGGGCTAGGTTAATATATTAAGGTTAGGCTGATATGTGAGGGCTAGAGTTAGGCTGAAGCATTAAGGTTAGGCTTATACATTAGGGTCAGGCTGATATATTAGCCCCAGTTACAGGAGGAGCGCAGCGCCATCCATATAACAGGGGCTGCCTTTGGTATTACAGCTCAGTCCCATTCAATAAAAAGCTCCTGAGCTGTGGCTGTGGTATTTGACCTCATTCACACAGGAGGCTGCAGCGCCTAGAAGTGTCTCGTCCTCTTCTGAGATATTTTCCTAATCAAAAGTAAGGGCTGATGAAACTAACAATAAATGTGATAAGACATCGGACATTGTGACATTTTCTCTTGTCCTATCTGCAAGTAGAAGGAGATCAGAATTACAGCGCCCGGGCCGATGTGCCTACAGCTCCTTCACCCGATGTCTTGTCCTTCTTCTGCTCTTTGACTTCCGCCAGGTTTTTTGGACATTCCTGGCAGGCATCGGGTCCACAACGATCCTTCACTCCAGGTCCGGGGTCTGCTCTTCACCATCGTACTCATCTGTGTCCGGAGGACATCAGACCTCTCACCTACCCGGACAGCACCCGAAATCTTGGACTGTCCCACTGAATTTCGAGGTAGGTATAAGTAGGGAGGTAGATATGTCATATATGTAACTAGAAGAGGCACCGAAAGTAAAAAATAAGAGGCAAAATAATAAATGACAACAGAAAGAATATAAAACCTCATTGTGACTGTAATATCCCAATATTAAATCAGACACCGACAGAAAACTACAAAGTGACGTCAGGCACTACAACTACAGAGGCCCAGATGGACCAAACATAGGATCTCACCACTAGAGGGCCTCAGAGTCCACGTGTAAATGCTTTGTTAGCTGTATAAAAAAACAAAAAACTTGCCAGTCTTCAGTAGGTGATACCTTTTTTAATGGCTAACTCATAATGATGACAGAATATGACGTTTCAAAGCTTCCTCTGGCTTCTTCTTCACCTTGGAGGCCTCAGAAACACATTCTTGAGGCAGGGTTACCATCCAAGAACAATTGGTAACCAAATCACCAGGGCCACAAGAATACCAAGATCGGAGTTATTAAAATACAATACCAAACAGGAGAACAATCGGGTGCCCCTGGTCGTCACATATAACCCCCACCTGGAGACGCTGAGAGGAATCACACACAAATTACATCCACTACTGCAAAAAGACGACTGTCTAAAATCCATATTTCCAGATCCCCCTCTCCTGTGCTACAGACAGCCACCAAACCTCAGGAATATGGTTGTCAGCAGCTCACTGTCACCTCCAACTAACACAGGAACATTTCCATGCGGACAGAAAAGGTGCAAAACCTGCCCTCACATACTGACCACCGACAGGATAGAGATACCAAACTCTAACAGGGAATATAAAATCCCAGGTACGTTCACCTGTAACACACCTAATGTAGTGTATTTAATAATGTGCACCAAATGTTCCACTGATAATCTGTATGTTGGAGAGACCGGACAGCAGCTTAAACAAAAACAAAAACATTTCTGCCAGGAAGATCATAATATCACCGATCACATGAAAATTTTTATTTTAAGAGGGAATTTTAAATCAAGAAAACAGCGACTGATTTATGAGTACAAGAGCATGACCCTATTTAACACTCTGGATAGTGGAATGAATGTGTCACTTGGGTTCATGTCATTCTATACAAATCACTGAACTAAGACAGCCATAAAGATAAAGAATCTGGGAACTGTGACTTGATTATTTGTTTTTATATGTATATAGTAATAAGCCTCTTTCCCTGTCCTCCAGTAATCCTATCCCTGTGTCCATATATATATATATATATATATATATATATATATATATATATATATACAGCCTGCAGAAAGTGTTTTTAGATATATCTGAAGAAGAAGCCAGAGGAGGCTTCGAAACGTTATATTCTGTCATCATTATGAGTTAGCCATTAAAAAAGGTATCACCTACTGAAGACTCACAAGTTGTTGTTTTTTTATATTTCATACCCACTGGCTAACACGGTACAAAAACAAACATTTTCCTTGTTAGCTGTAGTAACATAGAGGAAACACAAGGTGTCGCCATCCTCCATTATTCCAGTCACTGTATCTTCTCCTCCCAGTATACACCAGTTCTCAGAACTAGAAATGAGCAACAAAGGGTTAATCAGCTACCTAAAGGTGTCCTGATGATGGTCTAATAATCTGGAGGTCTCGCCGGTCTTGCTGTAGTCTCGCTGCTCTCGCTCTGGCCATGGGGCACATTAGATGTCTCCTATAGACTGATCTCCATTAATGCTATGTTTATGGGGGGATGCAAAGATATTTTCCTAAAAGTGATGACAAACCTGGAGGAGCCGAACGAGGGGATTCTTGTAAATTGTTTTCCCTGTCGTCCCGACCAACGGCACAATGTGGGGTATTTTCTGCCCCTGTGTGCTGGTAGGACAGGCGGTTTTTTAATTAGCCAGTATTCATCAGTAGTCATTGCCACTATCGAAGTGGCTGATAACCTAAATGCTTGCCTGGATCGCCTAGAACGTGATATCGACTCCGGAGTGAACCGGGATGATATTCTAGCCTCTATGGGGGACTTACGCCTTGCTTCGGATTTCCTCAGAGAGGCATCGCGACAGCAGCTCAAACTGGCATCAAAATCTATGGCTCTGACCACCACTGCTAGGAGGCCCTTGTGACTCACAGCTTGGAGGGCGGACGCCGCCTCGAAATTCGCTTTTTGCTCCCTCCCCTTCGAGCTAGGGAAGGTTTTTGGCCGATGGCTGGACGATCTGATGGAGGGGCTAGCCAAAGGTAGAGGTAGGTCACTTCTTCAGGGTGCAAGAGGCAAAAGACCTCCCTCTTCTAGAGGTCAAAGCTTCACGTCACACTATTGATATCAGCAGTCCCAGAGACGTCCCGGATATCGTCCTAGAGGTGCAGGGCGTGGGGGTTCCAGAGAGGAACCCAAAAAGAAGCCTGCCTTTTGATGGGACGCTGCTCCCAGTGGCCAACCCTCCGGTAGGAGGCCAGCTTTCCATGTTTTCTGCGGCCTGGCGTTTAAACATCTCGGACCCATGGTTCCTTCAAATCATCCATCAAGGCTACGTGATAGAGTTCTCCAAGCCTCCTTGCGACCGGTTTATCATCACCCAGTCCCTTCTGGCTCTACAACAATCCTGCCTAGAAAAATCAATGGCAGAGCACATCTCAAATGCGGCCTTAGAAAAAGTCCCTCCCTCAGAAGTAGTAGTAAGGGTGTCTATTCACCAGTTTTTCTTGTTCCAAAATCCACAGGAGGCTGGTGCATGATAATAGACCTGAGGTACCTCAATCACCATATCAAACAGAAGCCTTTCAGGATGGAGTCCATAGACTTGGTCACAACATTTCTCCTGCAAGAGGAGACTATGGTCATGTTGGACCTAAAAGACGCCTATCTTCATATTCCTATTTACCAGCCGCATATTCCTATTTACCAGCCGTTCTCATATCGTGGGCAGAGAAGAACCGGTCCCACTTATCCGCTGTTCACATCAAGGGCTCCCTGAACATAGTAGCGGATCAGTTGAGTCAGGGTATCCCTGTATCAGGAGAATGGTCTCTCAATCAAGACGTGTTCCAACAGATCGTCCAGAGATGGGGTCTCCTGGAGGTCGATCTTATGGCAACCCGACTCAACGCCAAGGTAGGAACCTTCTGCTGTCTGTACCAGGAGGACAATCCCTTGGCAGTGGATGTCCTGTCCATCCCATGGAGGTTCAGGCTGATATACATCTTCCCTCCAATTCCCATCATACCCAGGGTATTGATGAAAATAAGACAGGACCAAGTCTTGGGAATTGCCATAATCCCGTTCTGGCCAAAAAGGACTTGGTTTGCCCAGCTCATGTGGATGAGTCAAGGCGTATATTGGAGGCTTCCCCCCTCCCAGATCTGGTGACCCAAGGAGAGCTGAGATGCCAGGATCTGAGGAGATTCACCCTGACAGCCTGGAGGTTGACCAGTCCCTATTAAGGAATAGAGGACTGTCTCAAGGCGTCCTGAAGACTCTTGCAAGTGCCAGAGCCAAGTCCACAAACCGGAACTACCGTTGGGTCAGTAACATCTTTAACACCTGGTGTCTTGAACATGGGGTGGACTCCTCCGATCCGCCAGTGAGGGCAATCTTGGACTTTCTTCAGGATGGCCTAGACAAAGGGCTTGCTGCTTCCACACTGAAGGTACATGTAGCCGCTTTGTCCCCTTATCTGGGGAGGCGGTTGTCTCAGGATCCTTTAGTGAGCACCTTTATTAAAGGAGCAACTAGGATGAGACCAGCAGTTACTGCTCCTGTCCACCAATGGGACCTTACCGCGGTCCTATCAGCACTTTGCATTGCTCCCTTTGAGCCTCTGAAAGAGGCGAACCTGAAATTTTTGACTTATAAAGTCACATTCCTCCTCGCAGTAACATCTGCCAAGAGAGTAAGTGAGCTCCAGGCACTCTCCTCAGAACCTCCGTACATCTCCCTCTTTGAGGATCGAGTGCAACTGAGATTCCTCCCGGACTTCAGGCCCAAGGTTCCATCTAGCACAAATATGAACTTATTTGTTTGCCTGTCTTCTATCCATCTCCCTCTTCTCCAGAGGAGGAAAAATTTCACACCTTGGATTTAGTCAGGTATCTCCAGATTTATTTGCAGCGCACTCATTCTTTCAGAAGATCTGAGAACCTTCTGATCAACTACCTTGGTAGTCAGAAAGACCTCAAGGCCTCTAAAGCTTCCATAGCGCGCGGGGTGAGAGAAGCTCTAAAGTCTTCCTTTACAGCTCAAGGTTTACCACCTCCTGCCCTTCTTAGGGCTCATTCAACAAGGGCTGTGTCTACATCCTGGGCGGAAAATAGAGCTTTGTCCCTAGACCAGATATGTGCAGTTGCCTCCTGATCTTTGGAATCTACTTTTGTAAGCCATTATTGCCTGAGCTCTCGCTCCTCGGAAGCTACCGGTTTGCAGTCAAGTCCCGCCCTAAAGGATTACTTGATATCTCCCCAGTTGTGCCACTGTTATTACTGTTAGGGGCTCAAGACCCCCGGGTTATGTTGTTGTAGGCCTAATTTGATCAGGAGGACGTTTCATGAGCTCATGGAAACACTACACAGACGCAGCTGTCAGTGACTCAAAGTGTTTCGTTACTTTGTAAAATACAGTGGGTTTTTATAGTTTTGAGCAAACTGTCAAGCCTCTTTGCTTATCATACTAAGGATGTCACTCTTCACCTCTATTTTTCTCCAGTTGAACCAGTTTGAACCAGCTTAAACCAATATTTATGTACCTCTTTAAAGCCTTATGACCTGTATACACAGTTTTGAACAATACATGGTTCTATATTTCATTTAGCCCTTCACTTAACTAAGGGAAACAAGATTATCTTCATAATCGTGCGAGTGATTCAATATGAGGGGTGAAGGAAAGGTCTGCGTCACACATGACCCAAAGGCAGCGGGCATGCTGCCTAGGAGTTATAGTAAGGCCTGAGACTGCAATGGATATATCAGGGACAGATCTGTTAGATGGTGGAAACAGTAGTAGTTCAGTCTTAGAGAGATTTAGTTTCAGATAGAGCGAGGACATGATATTAGAGACAGCAGAGAGACAGTCACTGGTGTTCTGTATGAGTGCAGGGGTGATGTCACGGGAAGATGTGTATGTCACGGGATGGTTAGAGTCTATACTATAGGCAATGTGTAATATATATTTCATGTGGAATGTATTCTCTAACCTGTTGTAAACATCAGTGTGTAGTTGGCTGATTCGGGTCTAGTGTGTTAGCACATTGTATGCAAATCCCTCTAACTAGTGAGGACCAGTGAGGACAATGGGTGGAGATAATCTGATCAGTGTCTCCAAGAAGATGTTGGACTGTGCATTGTTCAAAAGAGACAGGGAGTCTGCTCTCCTTGGTATAGGTGAGGGGGGAAGGATCTGTGACTCAGCCCTTCCCACCCACAGATAGAGGAAGTAACAGTTTTAGTATATAGTTGTAGCTTGCAGTTAGTATGTGTTAGCCGGCCTGTGCACAGCTCTGCAGAGAGCCAGGACTTAGTTACAGGACCAAGGAACCAAAGTTAGCATTGGATTGTGACTTCTGTGGACTTATTGTTATTACGGTTGATGTGACCGCCGCCGGCTACTAACTTTGTGGATTACAATAAATTGCTGTTGTCTCCCGACCTCTTGCGTCCGTGTTGATTCAAAAGACCATCCGGAGGAAGACGTATACTTTTGCTCCGTTACAACTGGTTGGCAGCGGTGGGATCAACAGCGGACAGCGAGATGGACTACAGCAGCTCAGCGATTAATGGAGCCACAACCTCAGAATACAGGAACTGGACTATGGCAAGTCTACAAGTAAGGGCCCGGGAACTAAACCTGAGTTACCAGGGAAGAACGAAAGATCAACTGATCGAGGCACTGGAGGAGATGACCCTGCAAAGCGACCATGAGGAGGGCTGCCCCCAGGAGACAGTAGAGATACGGGAGTGGCAGGTACAGACCCAAAAGAGCAGATGGGTTGTTTTGTATGAGGAGGAATTGGCAGTGCTGGGGCTAGGAGCAACTGCGGAGCAAAGGAGTAGAGCATTACAGAGGGCTCAGGAAACGGAGAAGGAGGAACAGAGAATGGCGCATGAAAAGGAAAGAATGGCGCATGAAATGCGAATGGCTGAGATAACTACGCGGAATTATAATCAAACGCCGACCCCCAGCCCAACAGTGAGAGAACCACCATATGTCTCCCATAAACACTTCAAGACCTTTGATGAAGCGGCTGGGGATGTTGATGGATATTTTCAGGACTTCGAACACCAGTGCCACCTGATGGAAGTCCCAGAGAAGGATTGGGTCCGGTATCTGGTGGGGCACCTACGAGATGGGGCTGCGGAAGCTCTCAGAGCCATGGACCCTAGTGATCAGCGGGACTATGAGGCCATTAAAAGAGCGGTGCAGAAGTATTATGCAGTCACTCCAGAGACCTACCGAGTTCAATTCCGCTCTTTGTCTTACAATGGGGGAAGCTCCTTCCACATGTTCGCCCACAAGTTGAAGCAAGCATGCAAGCGCTGGCTAGAAGGAGAGGAGGATGTCACAGTCGATAAGATCCTCCAAGTCATACTTAAGGAACAGTTCTTTTCCCAGTGCCCCGCTGAGATCCGTGAGTGGGTGCTGGAACGGAACCCAGCCACAGTGGAGCAAGCTGCTTCCCTTGCAGATGAGGGCCTGACCATCAAGCCGCAGTGGAAGAGGTTGTTTGCAGAGGAGCGGAAAACTACCACAGTCTGCCAGACACCCTTCAGCCAGCCACCCACCTTTCGTGCCCGGCCTCAGGATTACAATTCCCCCTCTACCCCTGCCCCAGCCCATCGGCCTCCAGCTATGAACAACCCTGTCCCTAGACAACGACCTACTGGAAGAATGCTAGAGCGCAGATGTTTTGGGTGCGGGCGGCCTGGACATTTGCAAGCTAGTTGCCCTGTTAACATGGGGGCACGGGCCACCGTGGCATCCCGGCCTATTCACTACCTGGGAACCACCCCTAGGACAGAAAGTTTGGCCCCATTTCCAGATGACTCCATGAATGACCCATCTGTTCCACCTCCAGGGGTCTATGGGATTCAGCCTTCTGCCACACATCCCGCAAACCCTCAGTGGAAGCACTTGCAGGAGGTCCTACTGGATGGCCGAACAGTTGTTGGATTCCGGGACTCGGGAGCTTTCCTAACGGTAGCGGACCCCCGAGTGGTTCGACCCGAGGCCCTAGAGGAGGGCCCTGGCATTTCTATCGAGTTGGCAGGAGGTACTCGGAGACGTATTCCTAAAGCTACCGTGGAACTCGACTATGGTTATGGACCAAAACGATGCACAATTGGTGTGATGAGCGGGCTGCCGGCCGATGTTCTGTTAGGCAACGATGTTGGAAATCTACAGTGCCACTTTGTGGGAGCAGTGACCCGAAGCCAAGCTCAGGGAGAAGCCAACATGGATCCACCGGATTTTCTGACAGATGCCAGCCCTTCAACCCTACAACTTTACCATTCAGCACCGCCGAGGGAACCAACAGCAGAACGCAGATGGGTTATCCCGGCAGGAGGACATATGAGCTATAGAGACTGATGTGCATTCCCCAATTTACCTGTGTAGGCCAATTGTGTCATGCACATGTTTTGAGAGGGGGAGGGGTTGTCACGGGATGGTTAGAGTCTATACTATAGGCAATGTGTAATATATATTTCATGTGGAATGTATTCTCTAACCTGTTGTAAACATCAGTGTGTAGTTGGCTGATTCGGGTCTAGTGTGTTAGCACATTGTATGCAAATCCCTCTAACTAGTGAGGACCAGTGAGGACAATGGGTGGAGATAATCTGATCAGTGTCTCCAAGAAGATGTTGGACTGTGCATTGTTCAAAAGAGACAGGGAGTCTGCTCTCCTTGGTATAGGTGAGGGGGGAAGGATCTGTGACTCAGCCCTTCCCACCCACAGATAGAGGAAGTAACAGTTTTAGTATATAGTTGTAGCTTGCAGTTAGTATGTGTTAGCCGGCCTGTGCACAGCTCTGCAGAGAGCCAGGACTTAGTTACAGGACCAAGGAACCAAAGTTATCATTGGATTGTGACTTCTGTGGACTTATTGTTATTACGGTTGATGTGACCGCCGCCGGCTACTAACTTTGTGGATTACAATAAATTGCTGTTGTCTCCCGACCTCTTGCGTCCGTGTTGATTCAAAAGACCATCCGGAGGAAGACGTATACTTTTGCTCCGTTACAGTGTATAATTGGGTGTCATCAGCATAAAGATGGTACCTGAAGCCAAATCTGGCGATTGTTTGTCCAATGGGGGCTGTGTAGAGAGAAAAGAGCAGGGGGCCGAGGACCGAGCCCTGAGGAACCCCAACAGCAAGGGAAAGAGGGGAGGAAACAGAACCCGCGAATGATACACTGAAAGTGCGGTCTGAGAGATAAGAGGAGAACCAGGAGAGCGCAGTGTCATCGAGGCCGACTGAGCGGAGCATAGTGAGGAGGAGATGATGGTCAACAGTGTCAAAAGCTGCAGAGAGGTCCAGAAGAATAAGAAGAGAGAAGTCACCATTGGATTTAGCCTTTAGGAGATCATTGGAGACTTTTGTGAGAGCTGTTTCAGTAGAGTGCAGAGCGCGGAAACCAGATTGTAAGGGGTCAAGCAGAGAGTTAGCAGAGAGATAGCGGATTAACCGAGAAACAGCGATCCTTCCCCTCTCCTGAGCTCCGCCCCCATGTACAGGTCACATGATAGCGGTGACATCATCACAGGTCCTACAGCCTTCCCCTCTCCTGAGCTCCGCCCCATGTACTGGTCACATGATAGCGGTGACATCATCACAGGTCCTACAGCCTTCCCCTCTCCTGAGCTCCGCCCCCATGTACTGGTCACATGATAGCGGTGACATCATCACAGGTCCTTCAGCTCTTGCTGCTCCTGCTCGGTGGTCAGTGCTGTTGTCTTGTTCTCTCTGTTATCAGCCATTACCCCAGGCTATAGATATATATATATACTGTATATACAGCAGTGACTACTCTCTCTGTTATCAGCCATTACCCCAGGCTATAGATATATATATATATACTGTATATACAGCAATGACTGCTCTCTCTGTTATCAGCCATTACCCCAGGCTATAGATATATATATATACTGTATATACAGCAGTGACTGCTCTCTCTGTTATCAGCCATTACCCCAGGCTATAGATATATATATATATACTGTATATACAGCAGTGACTGCTCTCTCTGTTATCAGCCATTACCCCGGGCTATAGATATATATATATATATACTGTATATACAGCAGTGACTGCTCTCTCTGTTATCAGCCATTACCCCAGGCTATAGATATATATATATATACTGTATATACAGCAGTGACTGCTCTCTCTGTTATCAGCCATTATCCCAGGCTATAGATATATATATATACTGTATATACAGCAGTGACTGCTCTCTCTGTTATCAGCCATTACCCCAGGCTATAGATATATATATATACTGTATATACAGCAGTGACTGCTCTCTCTGTTATCAGCCATTACCCCAGGCTATAGATATATATATATACTGTATATACAGCAGTGACTGCTCTCTCTGTTATCAGCCATTACCCCAGGCTATAGATATATATATATATATATACTGTATATACAGCAGTGACTGCTCTCTCTGTTATCAGCCATTACCCCAGGCTATAGATATATATATATACTGTATATACAGCAGTGACTGCTCTCTCTGTTATCAGCCATTACCCCAGGCTATAGATATATATATATATATATACTGTATATACAGCAGTGACTGCTCTCTCTGTTATCAGCCATTACCCCAGGCTATAGATATATATATATATATACTGTATATACAGCAGTGACTGCTCTCTCTGTTATCAGCCATTACCCCAGGCTATAGATATATATATATATATATATACTGTATATACAGCAGTGACTGCTCTCTCTGTTATCAGCCATTACCCCGGGCTATAGATATATATATATACTGTATATACAGCAGTGACTGCTCTCTCTGTTATCAGCCATTATCCCAGGCTATAGATATATATATATATACTGTATATACAGCAGTGGCTGCTCTCAGGACACGTTCACACTGCGGCTAGAAGGTAAGATGACATCACTGCTCCAGGTGTGAACAGAGTCTTAGTTCCATGATCCTGCAGTCACATACAATGGGCCCCATCACTGGTGTCTGTGGGAATCCTCCTGTATCCATGTGAGGAGCTCCTGTATGTCACACATGATGTGGCCCCTGGAGGATTTCGGGCCCCTCCTCTCTCCTGCACTACTAGATCCTCCAGCTCATCCAGTTTCCTCCTCTTCTCCTCCAGACGCTCCTTCTGCTGAATGACCCACCAAGGATGGACAAGGACAGGACTGAGATCACCAGAAGAATATTAGACTTCACCTTGGAGATCATCTATCTGCTGAGCGGAGAGGTATCTGTACTACATTTCTATCATCTATCTGCTGAGCGGAGAGGTATCTGTACTACATTTCTATCATCTATCTACTGAGCGGAGAAGTATCTGTACTACATTTCTATCATCTATCTGCTGAGCGGAGAGGTATCTGTACTACATTTCTATCATCTATCTGCTGAGCGGAGAGGTGACTGTACTACATTTCTATCATCTATCTGCTGAGCGGAGAGGTATCTGTACTACATTTCTATCATCTATCTGCTGAGCGGAGAGGTATCTGTACTACATTTCTATCATCTCCCTGCTGAGCGGAGAGGTATCTGTACTACATTTCTATCATCTATCTGCTGAGCGGAGAGGTATCTGTACTACATTTCTATCATCTATCTGCTGAGCGGAGAGGTATCTGTACTACATTTCTATCATCTATCTGCTGAGCGGAGAGGTATCTGTACTACATTTCTATCATCTATCTGCTGAGCGGAGAGGTATCTGTACTACATTTCTATCATGTATTTGCTGAGCGGAGAGGTATCTGTACTACATTTCTATCATGTATCTGCTGAGCGGAGAGGTATCTGTACTACATTTCTATCATCTATCTGCTGAGCGGAGAGGTATCTGTACTACATTTCTATCATCTATCTGCTGAGCGGAGAGGTATCTGTACTACATTTCTATCATCTATCTGCTGAGCGGAGAGGTATCTGTACTACATTTCTATCATCTATCTGCTGAGCGGAGAGGTATCTGTACTACATTTCTATCATCTCCCTGCTGAGCGGAGAGGTATCTGTACTACATTTCTATCATCTATCTGCTGAGCGGAGAGGTATCTGTACTACATTTCTATCATCTATCTGCTGAGCGGAGAGGTATCTGTACTACATTTCTATCATCTATCTGCTGAGCGGAGAGGTAACTGTACTACATTTCTATCATCTATCTGCTGAGCGGAGAGGTATCTGTACTACATTTCTATCATCTATCTGCTGAGCGGAGAGGTATCTGTACTACATTTCTATCATGTATCTGCTGAGCGGAGAGGTATCTGTACTACATTTCTATCATCTATCTGCTGAGCGGAGAGATATCTGTACTACATTTCTATCATCTATCTGCTGAGCGGAGAGGTATCTGTACTACATTTCTATCATGTATCTGCTGAGCGGAGAGGTATCTGTACTACATTTCTATCATGTATCTGCTGAGCGGAGAGGTATCTGTACTACATTTCTATCATGTATCTGCTGAGCGGAGAGGTATCTGTACTACATTTCTATCATCTCCCTGCTGAGCGGAGAGGTATCTGTACTACATTTCTATCATCTATCTGCTGAGCGGAGAGGTATCTGTACTACATTTCTATCATCTATCTGCTGAGCGGAGAGGTATCTGTACTACATTTCTATCATCTATCTGCTGAGCGGAGAGGTATCTGTACTACATTTCTATCATGTATCTGCTGAGCGGAGAGGTATCTGTACTACATTTCTATCATGTATCTGCTGAGCGGAGAGGTATCTGTACTACATTTCTATCATCTCCCTGCTGAGCGGAGAGGTAACTGTACTACATTTCTATCATCTATCTGCTGAGCGGAGAGGTATCTGTACTACATTTCTATCATCTATCTGCTGAGCGGAGAGGTATCTGTACTACATTTCTATCATCTATCTGCTGAGCGGAGAGGTATCTGTACTACATTTCTATCATCTCCCTGCTGAGCGGAGAGGTATCTGTACTACATTTCTATCATCTATCTGCTGAGCGGAGAGGTATCTGTACTACATTTCTATCATGTATCTGCTGAGCGGAGAGGTATCTGTACTACATTTCTATCATCTATCTGCTGAGCGGAGAGGTATCTGTACTACATTTCTATCATCTATCTGCTGAGCAGAGAGGTAACTGTACTACATTTCTATCATGTATCTGCTGAGCGGAGAGGTATCTGTACTACATTTCTATCATCTCCCTGCTGAGCGGAGAGGTATCTGTACTACATTTCTATCATGTATCTGCTGAGCGGAGAGGTATCTGTACTACATTTCTATCATCTATCTGCTGAGCGGAGAGGTATCTGTACTACATTTCTATCATCTATCTGCTGAGCGGAGAGGTAACTGTACTACATTTCTATCATCTATCTGCTGAGCGGAGAGGTATCTGTACTACATTCCTATCATCTATCTGCTGAGCGGAGAGGTATCTGTACTACATTTCTATCATCTCCCTGCTGAGCGGAGAGGTATCTGTACTACATTTCTATCATCTATCTGCTGAGCGGAGAGGTAACTGTACTACATTTCTATCATCTATCTGCTGAGCGGAGAGGTATCTGTACTACATTTCTATCATCTATCTGCTGAGCGGAGAGGTATCTGTACTACATTTCTATCATCTCCCTGCTGAGCGCATATAGAACAGATATATACATGTGGGTTAGTTCCACCCACTCAAACAAAACAGACGCAACATTGTGTCACCAGACTCAGGGTTACAGGACAGACCCGCACACCTCCTCTCACCTCATGGAACTGCCCTGCAATGCAAGAGCTGCAGCCTTTTATGGGTCAGTAATGAGCCCGGGGTCTACACCTGTGCTGAGGCTACTCCAGATCTGCCCTGGACCTCACATATGTCAGAGACCTGGGGCTGATATATCTGGACTCCAGCTCTCTGCCTCTCACCTCTCCCTATATATAGATAGATTTATGTTTATCCCGGGAGTACAATATAATAACAACAATTAATTATTAGAAAAGACAATAAATTGTTTTTCTTTGTCACATTAGATTACTGGAGATCGGGGGATGGTCCTGGGATTTATTCTGATGTCAGATTTGGGGTCAGGAAGGATTTATAGCCCTAATTGTCTCTCCATACACAGGAATACTCACTGGTGAAGAAGACATCGGGGGACTGTGTGGCCCCCAACAGCCGGGGCCCCATCACAGAGCCTGGAGGAGGAGGGAGCAGGAGCCGGGGCCCCATCACAGAGCCAGGAGGAGGAGGGAGCAGGAGCCGGGACACACAGAGCCAGGAGGAGGAGGGAGCAGGAGCCGGGGCCCCATCACAGAGCCAGGAGGAGGAGGGAGCAGGAGCCGGGGCCCCATCACAGAGCCAGGAGGAGGAGGGAGCAGGAGCCGGGGCCCTATCATAGATCCTCCCCTTCTCTCCCTGATCCATGAGCAGAAGATTCTAGAACTCACCAACAAGATGCTGGAGCTGCTGACTGGAGAGGTGACACTGCTGGGAATGCTGGGAAATTCTCCAGTAACAGCACTGGAGGGGGAGGGGTGATGACTGTATCATTGTGTTGTCAGGTTCCTATAAGGTGTCAGGATGTCGCTGTCTATTTCTCCATGGAGGAGTGGGAGTATTTAGAAGGAGACGAGGATCGGTACAAGGAGGTGATGATGGAGGACCCCCGGCCCCCCCGGACATCACATGGTAAGAGGAGATATATATATATTATATACAGACCCCCGGCCCCCCCGGACATCACATGGTAAGAGGAGATATATATATATTATATACAGACCCCCGGCCCCCCCCGGACATCACATGGTAAGAGGAGATATATATATTATATACAGACCCCCGGCCCCCCAGGACATCACATGGTAAGAGGAGATATATATATTATATACAGACCCCCGGCCCCCCCGGACATCACATGGTAAGAGGAGATATATATATTATATACAGACCCCCGGCCCCCCCCGGACATCACATGGTAAGAGGAGATATATATATTATATACAGACCCCCGGCCCCCCAGGACATCACATGGTAAGAGGAGATATATATATATTATATACAGACCCCCGGCCCCCCCGGACATCACATGGTAAGAGGAGATATATATATTATATACAGACCCCCGGCCCCCCCGGACATCACATGGTAAGAGGAGATATATATATTATATACAGACCCCGGCCCCCCCCGGACATCACATGGTAAGAGGAGATATATATATTATATTCAGACCCCCGGCCCCCCCGCACATCACATGGTAAGAGGAGATATATATATTATATACAGACCCCCGGCCCCCCCAGACATCACATGGTAAGAGGAGATATATATATTATATACAGACCCCCGGCCCCCCCAGACATCACATGGTAAGAGGAGATATATATATTATATACAGACCCCCGGCCCCCCCCGGACATCACATGGTAAGAGGAGACATATATATTATATACAGACCCCCGGCCCCCCCCCGGACATCACATGGTAAGAGGAGATATATATATTATATACAGACCCCGGCCCCCCCCGGACATCACATGGTAAGAGGAGACATATATATTATATACAGACCCCCGGCCCCCCCGGACATCACATGGTAAGAGGAGATATATATATTATATACAGACCCCCGGCCCCCCCAGACATCACATGGTAAGAGGAGATATATATATTATATACAGACCCCCGGCCCCCCCAGACATCACATGGTAAGAGGAGATATATATATTATATACAGACCCCCGGCCCCCCCCGGACATCACATGGTAAGAGGAGACATATATATTATATACAGACCCCCGGCCCCCCCGGACATCACATGGTAAGAGGAGATATATATTATATACAGACCCCCGGCCCCCCCCCGGACATCACATGGTAAGAGGAGATATATATATTATATACAGACCCCGGCCCCCCCCGGACATCACATGGTAAGAGGAGACATATATATTATATACAGACCCCCGGCCCCCCCGGACATCACATGGTAAGAGGAGATATATATATTATATACAGACCCCTGGCCCCCCCGGACATTACATGGTAAGAGGAGATATATATATTATATACAGACCCCCGGCCCCCCCGGACATCACATGGTAAGAGGAGATATATATATTATATACAGACCCCCGGCCCCCCCGGACATCACATGGTAAGAGGAGATATATATATTATATACAGACCCCCGGCCCCCCCGGACATCACATGGTATGGAGAGACTATATATCTCTTATATATAAAAATGAGTTTCTATCTGTCTGTTCTTTATGCGTGACCAAATGACTGGACTGATCTTCACCAAATTTGGCACACAGATACATCAGGTGTCCAGGAAGGTTTTAGAGCCTCAGCTGTCTCAGACAGACCTTTCCTGCTCCTGCACAACATTCCCAACACAATGACTTCCATTAGCCAAAATAAACTTGCAAGTCTTTCACTCCTATTCCATCTGCCATACACACGGTCACTCCACATGCACACAGCTTTACTCCTGGTGTATCCAACACTGATATCCAACCATCAGAGGATTAGATACACAGCTCAGCACACAGTTTCCACATCAGAGCTTTACTCCAGGTTTCCATAGCAATCCAGCCATTTTTCTGAACTGCTATAGGTCAGCTTTAAAGGGGCAGGGCGCTGTAGATGACACGGCTACAAAAGTTCATATTCACACAGCTTTACTCCAGGTATCTATAACAACCGATCGCAGGTTTTTCACTGATATCCAAACTGAGATCCACATAATCACATGACGCTTATGGACATACACACAAACCACATACACAATACACCAGTGCAAAACTGGACAATCCTTATGGAGCCACAACATAAACATAACATGTAATATACCCGATATATTTCCTCCAGAATCAGTCTCTGTCCTGGTGAATGTTCCTCAGTGTGATGTGATAATTTGTAGAATTAATTATACAAAGGAGAAGGTTATCACTGGAACAATCTTCACTCCTGGTGACCTGTCTAGGCCGTTCTATTTAACATGTGTTTGCCCAAACGTAACATCTGCCCAAAACACAGCGAGATCAGAACAAGCTCAACGGCAAATGTCACAATCCAAAAAGTGCAAAAATCTACAACAATCCACATTAATAAGCACAAAAACTGGTGATTCACAATCTTACCTGCGGTTTTCTAATAGCACATGGCCAGAATGGGTTAAAGTGACCTCTTATGTCCCGCACAGGAGGGGGTTCGTATCTCTTATGGTCACATCATTGTGTGTTTGTGTCTCCACAGATGGATCCAGTAGGAGAAATCCCCCCGAGAGATGTCCCCTGAGTCCTCTGTATTCCCAGGACTGCCCGGAGGAGAATGTCCTAGACAGTCAGCAGGTAGGGGGCGCTAAAGTCTCACTAATATCTGACTGTAAAGAGATTAATCAAAGTTCAATTTACATTTTTTTTTCCTCTTCCCTATTTAGAATGAAGATCTGATGGATATTAATATTCGCATTATAGATGATTCAGAGGAGGAGACGGACTCATGGGCTGATCAGCAGTGTAAGGAGGGGAGAGTTTTTTGGCTGTGCTGAAGGTCACCTTGATACTACTACTCCCATCATCACATATCGATCTATTCCATTACTATTTTTCCTACAGATGGGCTCATTGACAGAAAACCACCAGAGAGATGTCCCCTGAGTCCTCTGTATTCCCAGGGCTGCCCGGAGGAGAATGTCCCAGACAGTCAGCAGGTAGATGGCGCTGCTGAGTCCTGGGGTACATCTATATAGGGGGTGGAGCTCGCCGCTCCTGTACTCATACATGTACCAGACAGTCAGCAGGTAGATGGCGCTGCTGAGTCCTGGGGTACATCTATATAGGGGGTGGAGCTCGCCGCTCCTGCACTCATACATGTACCAGACAGTCAGCAGGTAGGGGGCGCTGCTGAGTCCTGGGGTACATCTATATAGGGGGTGGAGCTCACCGCTCCTGTACTCATACATGTACCAGACAGTCAGCAGGTAGGGGGCGCTGCTGAGTCCTGGGGTACATCTATATAGGGGGTGGAGCTCACCGCTCCTCAGATATTTTGCTGCTTTCTTCTGTTGATCTGTTAGATTTCCTTCCTGTATTTCTGATGTATTGGACTGAATTGTGACCTCTGACAAATCAGGGAGAAGATGTGACTGATATTAAAGCGGAGGCTGAAGAAGAGAGGATGAGGAGCCATCACCTGTGTAAGAGGGAAGTGGAGGAGGAGATTCCAGGAGGTGTTACCACAGGTATGGCGATAGTTCAGATTCTCGTTTCTTCCTTGCTCTGATCATAGAGGTGGAGGAGATAGAGAGGACTCTGCAGCTTATGAATGACTGCACAGTTCTCTCTCTCTCTGTGATTGGGCAAAGCAATAAATCTTTCTGTGCTCTGCCTTATCATTAAGGGAGGAATTCTAAGTTATAAGGTTATCTTATTGTACACAGTCACAGAAGCCGCCATGATGGGGTTTCCTCCTGGCCCGACACTCCTGTGATCTTCTAGGACTTGGGAGTTGCAGGGTCCTAGAGGACTTGTGTTTGATCTGCAGTGTATACTAGGAGGCTACATTTCTCTTGTAACTGGAGCTAATGTATCAGAATCTTTAGAACTGTATATACAGGTATATATAGTAATGAAAAAAAACTTGAACAAGTTACAGCCTTCAATCTCCTACATACCAAAAAAACCCTAAAAAATTATCTGCCATGAAGTGGTTAAATAGTCAGTATAAAAGATACAAACAACTGTAAGAAGCTTTATAATACTCTTATCACAGAACAATGGCTCCTCCTACCTGCTAAACTGATTTTAACTGTGAAATTTTTCCTGAATCCGTCTTGCGAACTGTACTCATAGATTTGTCATAGATTTACATAGGAGTCTATGAAGGGGGAGGGGTATAGTGAGAGTCTGCTGCAGCTAGTAGTAAGTTTTGTGTCTCACCCTAAGTGTTTGTCATGTCCTGTATGATCCTGCTGATGCAGTTTACATAGCAGAATCTCCTCTACTTACTGTGTGCAGTGTATGGGAGCCATCATAGTAGTCAGTCTCCACCCTCCAGCTCGGGGAGAACTGCTACAAAATGCAGAGCATGAGTCCTATAATGTCATCCCTCACATTGGATAATGGGTGTTTGTGCTCACTGAGCCGTATGACGGCTTCATTTTTGCAGGACAGGTTGTGCTTTGCAATGGCGCCATTTAATATTCCATACGATGTTCTTAGAGGCGGAAATTTTTTTTAGAATGAGGTGGAATTGGAGAAAAACTATGGAGATTGGTCCTTCTACGATTCAGTTGGGGAACAGTGGGCGCCCCCTCCTTCTATCTATATGTTATAGTTAGTAATTGTTCCATCACATGTAAATGGTATAGAGCTGTATCATGTGATCAGCACCGTCCTATCAGATTGAGGCATTGTTTCCTTCTGTGTACCCATAGCTATGTACGTTGTTGTCACATCGACACTCCTGAGGCTTGCCTTTGCCTTCGATTTTCTTGTTTGACTCCCCGCTTTCCAAACCCCATAAATTTTAGATGTTTCTGTTCACAGGGCCATATGAGGTCTTAGTGTTTGCAGGACAAATTCTACTTCATTATGGTTACACTTAATATTCTGTAAGATAAAAAATAAATAAATCCGAATGGAGTGTAATTGGCGAAAAACTGCATTTGCACAACTCCCATTTTTCTCTCCACGCTCTGACGCCGCTCCCTCTATAGATAAGATTGTCTTCCTCGTTTGTCCCTTGGATAGTTGAGAGAACTCTCTGTGGATATTCACCCGATGCCGCCTGTGAGGTTCTGCAGATATGAAGTTTTTACTGGTAGAATTTGTTGCGCTGTCAAAACTGTCCCCTTATAGTCTGAGACCCTCTTCAATTCTTAAGTAGCCTTCAGGGATTGAAGAAAAATTCAGACCAGGAAGTGAGATAACGAACAGACTTGTAGCACCTGTGACTAGGGTTGAGCGATCGGGATCGGAAAAGATTGGATTCCGATCCCGATCTTTTTTGGCGGGATCGAGGTCTCACGTTAGTTCCCACAATATTCCCAATCATTGTGGGAAAAGCAAATAATGTTGTTAGCTTTTTCCCACAATGATTGGCCAGTAGCCAAGCATTGTGGGAACAAACGTGAGACCTCTATCCCGCCAAAAAAAGATCGGGTTCGGAATCCAATCTTTTCCGATCCCGATCGCTCAACCCTACCTGTGACGTCTGCTAAACGACCTCCCATCAATCCATTTATTGTATAGTAACAGACCTTACAATTTGATACTAGGTGATCCCTCCTTGTCTCTATATCTCTTGCATGCACCCGAGCAGCAGCATGGAGGACATTGTACAACAATACTGAGCAGTGTAGTTGTGAATCCAGCATAGGATGGAGGTAGTCGGCCACTAGAACCATCTACAGTTTCTCTGTGTCTCTGCAGATACCCTCTACTGTCCTTATCTCTTATCTTTTTGGAATGTTTGTTCACTGGGGCCCAAAATTGATCACTAATAGTTTACCGTATATACTCGAGTATAAGCCGACCCGAGTATAAGCCGACCCCCCTAATTTTACCACAAAAAACTGGGAAAACTTATTGACTCGAGTATAAGCCGAGGGAAGCTTTTTCAGCCCAAAAACTGGGCTGAAAAATTCGGCTTATACTCAAGTATATACGGTAATTTGTATTAATCTGATAAATTGGCACTGATGGGTTTTGCGTGTTGGCAAAGGACAGACTAGGTTGTGCAGTGTATGTAATCGAAGCTGTCACTGAGGGTAGAGCAGAATCTTGGCTCCTATAAAGTCACGAAACTGCATCAAAGAACTGTATGTGTGTTTCCAGAATGCTATAAAGTTCTCAAATTTGGGGATTGAAAAAAAAAAAAAAATCACAAAATCCATTTTTAATCTTAACAGAAAATACCAGTGAGAACTCTGAGGAAAACTTCTTGTTATTTATAAAAACGGAAGATGAAGATGTCATGGAGCGCTCCTCAGAAGAAAACCTCATTACCCCTAATGTAGATCCATCTTATAACCCCCCTAATCATGAGGAATTTTTTGACCAATCACAGATTGTGACTACAAGTACCAGCCAGACATGGGGGAAAAGGTATCAGTGTGGTGAATGTGGAAAAGAGTTTACACGCAGGTCAAATCTTTATGCGCACAGAAGAATTCACACAGGAGAGAAGCCATATTCATGTGAAGAATGTGGAAAATTTTATATTACAAAAGACAGCCTTAGGCATCATCAAAGAATTCACACAAGAGAGAAGCTAAATTCATGTTCAAAATGTGGGAAATATTTTAAAGATATGGAAACTTTGGTTGAGCACGAGAGAAGTCACACAAAAGAGAAGCCTTATTCATGTTCAGAATGTGAGAAATGGTTTTCTACGAAAGACAACCTCAAGCATCACCAGAGAACTCACACAGGAGAGAAGCCGTATCCATGTTTACAATGTGGGAAACAATTTACACAAAGCTCACATCTTTATACACACAGAAGAATTCACACGGGAGAGAAACCATATTCATGTCCAGAATGTGGGAAATGTTTTACACAGAAGTCACATCTAGATCAACATAAGAGAATTCACACAGGAGAGAAGCCATATTCATGTTCAGAATGTAAGAAATGTTTTACAGAAAAATCTAAACTTGTTAAACATGAGAGAACCCACACAGGAGAGAAGCCGTATTCATGCTTGGTGTGTGGGAAATGTTTTGCTGATCATTCAGTTCTTGTTAAACATTGGAGAATTCACATAGGAGAGAAGCCATATTCATGTCCAGAAAAGTCACAAAAAAGTCATATTTTTAACTTTATCAAATAATTTCCATAGAACAAACTATTCATATCTGGAGACTGTGATATTCTAATTAATTCATAGACATTAAGCATCCAATAAGAGAGTTAATTTTCGAGCTTCAGAGGGGAATCTCGTCTGTACATCAGCTGGATTTCCTGGCCCAAACCAAGTCAAAAGACTCTTGCCTCATAGTAATCTATGATTTGAGACCCTGCCTATCCATAGCTATACTGTCCCATATTGTATATAGTATATACAGTAGAGCTGCACAGAGGCAGGGGTGCCCAGCATCATAGATTACTACGAACTAGGTTCGGACTGGTAAATTTGGCCGATATAGAAACCAGAACTTCTGGTCCGGATTGCAACGTGTTTGAGCCAAATCCAAAAATTCTGTTCCCTGAGGTCTTTGTGAGTGGGATCCATGGAGGAAACGTCTTGTGGATGTAACAAAGAGAAGATCCAAAACCATGAATTGTCCCCATGCCCCTCGCTTCTTCTTACTGGATTCATACATTCCCCCACACGGCAGGAGAATCCAGAGTGACCGTGATAAGGGAGGACGTTGCGTGTACACGGTATATTCTATATCCTATGTGGACCTGTCAATATCTGATCTTCAGTCTCACTATAGAAGGATAAAGGGGATGGACTGGGGGAAAATAAAAGCAATTCCCAATTATCTATTGAGAAAAATCAGATATTTATTGTCTTTTTACGTCATGAATACCTGAGACTGCCCCTTATGTACCGAACACACCCCAAGCAAACCTTATTGTAGCGTCAGTTCTTGCAGGCGGGTTCTTCTCTCCCTCGGTGCCTATTATATAAGTAGATTTTTTTACTTTGTAATCTGTGACATTTGCAAAATGTTCAGTTTCAGCAGTTTGCTGATGTGTGTGGAGGCCGTGAGGAGAATCAGCCCCTCCTATCTGCATTCACTGTATGAAGAGACCAGATCCCTCCCCCCTTCAACTCGCTATGAAGATGTCTTTCCTATCTAATGTATCGATGGATAGAACTTCACTAGCAACAGGGAGTGAACTGCAAATTAGCTGGAAAGTGAATGACATTTTTGTCCAGAATCACACGCTTCATGAAGTGAGACTAAGTTGCCTAAAAATTAGTGACCATATAAAAAAAAATGTACACAAACATATTATTTGTACCCATGTGTGTATAAGGCTACACTATCCAAAAATATATTATTTATCCCAGGTGGTGAACGCAGTAACAAAATATACTGCAGGGTACAGATTAATATGTTTTGGTCACCTGACTTCCCCAAAAATAGTGATGAAAAGTGATCAAAAAGTTACAGTTAGATAGTAGATGAGGTTGGATAAAGACATCAGTCCAAGTCCAACCTATAACCCTACAATCCTTACAGTGTTGATCCAGGGGAAGGCAAAAAACCCCATGAGGCTCCTGCCAATTGCCCCATTTCAGGGGAAGAAATTCCTTCCCGACTCCAAATCTGGCAGTCAGTATAAAAACCCTGGATCAATGTGTCCTTAAAATCTAGAGTCCATAACCTGTTATTTTTTTCTCTTCAAGAAAGACATCCAGGCCCTCTTTAATGAATCTGCCATCACCACCACCACCTCCATCACCACCACCACCATCAGAGACCTCCAGGGCCTCGCTGTTCTTACTGTAAAGAATCCCCTTCTATGTTTCTGGTGAAACTTTCTCTCCTCCAGACGTAGAGGACGTCCCCTTGCCACCGGTCTAGGTGTAGAGGACGTCCCCTTGTCACTGTCCCCGGTCTAGGTGTAGAGGACGTCCCCTTGTCACTGTCACAAGTCTAGGAGTAGAGGACGTCCCCTTGTCACTGTCACTGGTCTAGGTGTAGAGGACGTCCTCTTGTCACTGTCACCAGTCTAGGTGTAGAGAACGTCTCCTTGTCACTGTCACTGGTCTAGGTGTAGAGGACGTCCTCTTGTCACTGTCACCAGTCTAGATGTAGAGGACGTCTCCTTGTCACTGTCACTGGTCTAGGTGTAGAGGACGTCTCCTTGTCACTGTCCCTGGTCTAGGTGTAGAGGACGTCCTCTTGTCACTGTCACCAGTCTAGGTGTAGAGGACGTCTCCTTGTCACTGTCACTGGTCTAGGTGTAGAGGACGTCCCCTTGTCACTGTCACTGGTCTAGGTGTAGTGGACGTCCCCTTGTCACTGTTCCCGGTCTAGGTGTAGAGGACGTCCCCTTGTCACTGTCACTGGTCTAGGTGTAGAGGACGTCACCTTGTCACTGTCCCCGGTCTAGGTGTAGAGGACGTCACTGTCCCCGGTCTAGGTGTAGAGGACGTCCCCTTGTCACTATCCCCGGTCTAGGTGTGGAGGACGTCTCCTTGTCACTGTCCCTGGTCTAGGTGTAGAGGACGTCCCCTTGTCACTGTCACAGGTCTAGGTGTAGAGGACGTCCCCTTGTCACTGTCACCGGTCTAGGTGTAGAGGACGTCCCCTTGTCACTGTCACCGGTCTAGGTGTAGAGGACGTCCCCTTGTCACTGTCACAGGTCTAGGTGTAGAGGACGTCCCCTTGTCACTGGTCTAGGTGTAGAGGACGTCCCCTTGTCACTGTCACTGGTCTAGGTGTAGAGGATGTCCCCTTGTCACTAGTTTAGGTGTAGAGGACGTCCCCTTGTCACTGTCCCCGGTCTAGGTGTAGAGGACGTCCCCTTGTCACTGTCACAGGTCTAGGTGTAGTGGACGTCCCCTTGTCACTGTTCCCGGTCTAGGTGTAGAGGACGTCCCCTTGTCACTGTCACCGGTCTAGGTGTAGAGGATGTCCCCTTGTCACTGTCCCTGGTCTAGGTGTAGTGGACGTCCCCTTGTCACTGTTCCCAGTCTAGGTGTAGAGGACGTCCCCTTGTCACTGTCACCGGTCTAGGTGTGGAGGACGTCTCCTTGTCACTGTCCCTGGTCTAGGTGTAGAGGACGTCCCCTTGTCACTGTCACAGGTCTAGGTGTAGAGGACGTCCCCTTGTCACTGTCACCGGTCTAGGTGTAGAGGACGTCCCCTTGTCACTGTCACCGGTCTAGGTGTAGAGGACGTCCCCTTGTCACTGTCACAGGTCTAGGTGTAGAGGACGTCCCCTTGTCACTGGTCTAGGTGTAGAGGACGTCCCCTTGTCACTGTCACTGGTCTAGGTGTAGAGGATGTCCCCTTGTCACTGGTTTAGGTGTAGAGGACGTCCCCTTGTCACTGTCCCCGGTCTAGGTGTAGAGGACGTCCCCTTGTCACTGTCACAGGTCTAGGTGTAGTGGACGTCCCCTTGTCACTGTTCCCGGTCTAGGTGTAGAGGACGTCCCCTTGTCACTGTCACCGGTCTAGGTGTAGAGGATGTCCCCTTGTCACTGTCCCTGGTCTAGGTGTAGAGGACGTCCCCTTGTCACTGTCACAGGTCTAGGTGTAGTGGACGTCCCCTTGTCACTGTTCCCGGTCTAGGTGTAGAGGACGTCCCCTTGTCACTGTCACCGGTCTAGGTGTAGAGGACGTCCCCTTGTCACTGTCACCAGTCTAGGTGTAGAGGACGTCCCCTTGTCACTGGTCTAGGTGTAGAGGACGTCCCCTTGTCACTGTCACTGGTCTAGGTGTAGAGGATGTCCCCTTGTCACTGGTTTAGGTGTAGAGGACGTCCCCATGTCACTGGTCTAGGTGTAGAGGACATCCCCTTGTCACTGTCACTGGTCTAGGTGTAGAGGACATCCCCTTGTCACTGTCACTGGTCTAGGTGTAGAGGACGTCCCCTTGTCACTGTCCCCGGTCTAGGTGTAGAGGACGTCCCCTTGTCACTGTCACTGGTCTAGGTGTAGAGGACGTCCCCTTGTCACTGTCACAGGTCTAGGTGTAGAGGACGTCCCCTTGTCACTGGTCTAGGTGTAGAGGACGTCCCCTTGTCACTGTCACTGGTCTAGGTGTAGAGGATGTCCCCTTGTCACTGGTTTAGGTGTAGAGGACGTCCCCTTGTCACTGTCACTGGTCTAGGTGTAGAGGACATCCCCTTGTCACTGTCACTGGTCTAGGTGTAGAGGACGTCCCCTTGTCACTGTCACTGGTCTAGGTGTAGAGGATGTCCCCTTGTCACTGGTTTAGGTGTAGAGGACGTCCCCTTGTCACTGTCCCCGGTCTAGGTGTAGAGGACGTCCCCTTGTCACTGTCACTGGTCTAGGTGTAGAGGATGTCCTCTTGTCACTGTCACCGGTCTAGGTGTAGAGGACGTCCCCTTGTCACTGTCACCAGTCTAGGTGTAGAGGACGTCCCCTTGTCACTGGTCTAGGTGTAGAGGACGTCCCCTTGTCACTGTCACTGGTCTAGGTGTAGAGGATGTCCCCTTGTCACTGGTTTAGGTGTAGAGGACGTCCCCATGTCACTGGTCTAGGTGTAGAGGACATCCCCTTGTCACTGTCACTGGTCTAGGTGTAGAGGACATCCCCTTGTCACTGTCACTGGTCTAGGTGTAGAGGACGTCCCCTTGTCACTGTCCCCGGTCTAGGTGTAGAGGACGTCCCCTTGTCACTGTCACTGGTCTAGGTGTAGAGGACGTCCCCTTGTCACTGTCACAGGTCTAGGTGTAGAGGACGTCCCCTTGTCACTGGTCTAGGTGTAGAGGACGTCCCCTTGTCACTGTCACTGGTCTAGGTGTAGAGGATGTCCCCTTGTCACTGGTTTAGGTGTAGAGGACGTCCCCTTGTCACTGTCACTGGTCTAGGTGTAGAGGACATCCCCTTGTCACTGTCACTGGTCTAGGTGTAGAGGACGTCCCCTTGTCACTGTCACTGGTCTAGGTGTAGAGGATGTCCCCTTGTCACTGGTTTAGGTGTAGAGGACGTCCCCTTGTCACTGTCCCCGGTCTAGGTGTAGAGGACGTCCCCTTGTCACTGTCACTGGTCTAGGTGTAGAGGATGTCCTCTTGTCACTGGTTTAGGTGTAGAGGACGTCCCCTTGTCACTGTCACTGGTCTAGGTGTAGAGGACGTCCCCTTGTCACTGTCCCCGGTCTAGGTGTAGAGGACGTCCCCTTGTCACTGTCCCCGGTCTAGGTGTAGAGGACGTCCGCTTGTCACTGTCACTGGTCTAGGTGTAGAGGACGTCCTCTTGTCACTGGTCTAGGTGTAGAGGATGTCCCCTTGTCACTGTCACTGGTCTAGGTGTAGAGGACGTCCTCTTGTCACTGTGACTGGTCTAGGAGTAAAAATATCCTTAGAAAGTTCCTTGTATTGTCCCTTCATGTATTTGTACGTTGTTATTAGATCTCCACGTAGACGTCTTTTCTCTAATCTGAATAACCCCCAGTTTGTTAACCTCTCGTTGTCCTCCAGTCCTCACATTCCCCTGATCATTTTGGTTGCCCGTCTTTGCACTTTTTCAAGCTCACTTATGTCTTTCTTGTATATCGGGGCCCAAAATTGCGCACAATATTCTAAGTGTGGCCGTACCAGTGATTTGTATAGAGGTAGAACTATGTCCTTGTCATGAGAATCTAGAGCTCTTTTGATGCATCCCATAATTTTATTTGCCTTGGCAGCAGCTGCCTGACACTGGTCACTAAAGGTAAGCTTACTGTCCCCCAAAATCCCTAAGTCTTTTTCATTGGCAGTCTTACCCAGAAATTTACTATTAAGTCCATAGTCAGACATTATATTACGCCGACCAAAGTGCATTACCTTACATTTGTCAGCATTAAACTTCATTTACCAAGTCTCTTACTGAGGGCGCCAATACTTCTGTCCGCACCAGGTTTGGAGTTTTGTGTAAAATGATCAATGATGTGACTTTTTTTTCATTCTCTTTTGTGTTTTTTTCATTGCAAACAAAATAAATGAAGATATTACCAAAGAGTTTGTTCTTGTAATCATTATCTGGGGGACAGCGAGGATTATCTGACAGAGCTGCAGGGGGGACAATACTTTTGGCCAACACTGTATATCTGTTACCCTCTCCCCCAGTCCCTAGTTTAAACACTCCTCCAACCATCTAGCCATCTTCTCCCCCAGCACAGCCGCCCCCTCCCCATTGAGATGCGGCCCATCCCTAGCATAGAACCTGTAGCCCACAGCAAGTTAGTGCCAATAAAATCTATAATTTGATCTGTCGCACAGCTCCATCTATAGAGCAGTGAAAAATAAAAAGTTATGACGATGAGTTAACCTGGATAGATACTCAGGACTGAATTTTTGTGGTGGGTCAGGCAGGCCCCAGGTACGTCCCGGCTAATATCATAACTTATAAACCAGAAGTTATACAGGGGCGTTGTGTGAATACTCCACCATGAGTAGGGGTTGGTCTTGGTTTCCTTCAGATTCCTCAAACTTTCAATTGCCCCCCAAAATTTTAGACGCTTCCATCAATCTGGAGGAGATACAAATGGTAATAGAGACAATGATGGGGAGACAATCACCAGGGTTAGATAGTTTTTCTGCTATAAATTTCTAGATGTCGTCCTCTCGGGTACTGAATCAGGTCTAGGTGGAAAGGTCTCTAATTCCATCAATCATTTGTGTGTCACGGCGTTGGCCGAAGTCATCAGTGATCTGGTAAATCCGGATCAGATCAGGTTTATCAGTGCGAGGTCCGCAATACAAAATCTATGCAGGCTTCTCGTAATATTCGGCCAGTCTATGGTGGTTCTTAGAATCTGATAGCACATGAAGGTTCATCCAGATCACTAGTGTGCAGCTATACAAGAGCCGAGATAGAAATCTGAAATACATTTTTTTAGTTTCTTATGACACAAGTGCAATTGTACCCTAGTGCCTAATGTGGATAAATGATCGGCGGCCTAACCGGAGAAGACTTTAACCCAAACCATATCACTAAGGAGATGAAAAGCCCACCACACTAAAGAAGTAATGTAGCATAAAACCATAGGCGGTATAAACCAAAACCCTCCCCCCAACCCCTGAGAAAATGAAACGGTGAACTACATATACATGTCTCCAGATACAAGGAACTCATGGCTGGGGATCTGACAAGTCCAGACCTTCCTCCATTCATGGTCACCAACCAAGACAAGAGGCTATCACCTGTAAGACAGTTCCAGAAAATCTTTACAATTCTGCAAAAAGTTGTCTAATTTACTAAATTTCTACAAATTTAAGGAAGGTCATGTCCATGTAGATTCTCTTTAAAGTGTTTATTAAAGGGATTCTACCATTAAAGCAACTTTTTTTCTAATTACCACATCGGAATAGCCTTAAGAAAGGCTATTCGTCTCCTACCTTTAGATGTGGTCTCCGTCGCGCCGTTCCTTAGAAATACTGGTACTTACCGGTATTCTAATGAGGTCTCGGCAGCAATGAGGGCATCATTCTTCTTCATCTGCCTCCTCCCGTTGTCTGTTGTCTTCTTTCTTCGTCATGTCTGACGCCTGCGCAGTCGGCTCTGACAGTGAGACCCTGTTAGAGCCGACTGCGCATGCCGGCCGGCGGCCATATTTCCAAGGCTGCAATTGCGCGCATGCGCAGTACGCTCCTCACATCTTCGCCGAACAGAGTGTACTGCGCATGCTCAGTAAGGTCCGTACAGCCTTCCGACGTCTGGATGAGTTCACTCGCGCGTCGGAGGACTGAACGGACCTTACTGAGCATGCGCAGTACACTCTTTTCGGCGAAGACGTGAGGAGCGTACTGCGCATGCGCGCAATTGCAGTCTTGGAAATATGGCCACCGGCCAGCATGCGCAGTACGCTCCTCAAGTCTTCGACGAACAGAGTGTACTGCGCATGCTCAGTAAGGTCCATACAGCCTTCCGACATCTGGATGAGTTTACTCGCGCCTCGGAGGGCTGAACGGACCTTACTGAACATGTGCACTACACTTTGTTCGGCGAAAACGTGAGGAGCGTACTGCGCATGCGCGCAATTGCAGTCTTGGAAATATGGCCGCCGACTGCACAGGCGTCAGACATGACGAAGAAAGAAGACGACAGACAAGGGGAGGAGGCAGATGAAGAAGAAGGACGCCCCCATTGCTGCCGAGACCTCATTAACATACCAGTAAGTACCAGTATTTGTAAGGAACGGCGTGACGGAGACCACATCTAAAGGTAGGAGACGAATAGCCGTTCTTAAGGCTATTCCGACGTGGTAATTAGAAAAAAAAGTTGCTTTAATGGTAGAATCCCTTTAAGCAAATGGCAAAAGTGTAATACCAACATCATCTAATCCAACATATATGATGAGACCTATCTGTCTATATGATGAAACATCAAAATATACCCAATATCCCTGAAGAAGTAGTGCAGCCTACGGGGTAGGGGCCCGAGGTCCCACCCATATCGCCACCATCATGTTTTTGTCAAGTGTAAATTTGGATCTGAGGACCCAAATATATTTATGTAATTACCCGTTAGGAAAGTGGCGGCATATTTCATTCCCTCGAGTCATCTTGATTTATCCAGCATCTATCATCTACGGTGCATGCGCCAAAATGAGGGGCACGTAATGTTAGAACTGCTCGGGCAATACAGGAATATATGATAGACAACCAGTCAGGAAGATGAAGAGCAAAGTCATTCTAAAGAAATCCTAAAAAACAGCCCCGAGGGGTGTAACATGTAGGGGGGAGGGGGGGGATTCCAGAAATAAATTGTGTTTTTTGGATTTGTATTTGCTCAAGTCTCGTTTTATGTGATGGAAGTGGTCACTAAGGGAAGAGCAGAATCCTGGACCTTGTCACTGATCTCTTACACACAATGTTACAGTGCTGGAATCGTACTTACAGTTCTTGATACAGCACTCGATGCTGTTTTTCAATGTGTATTAAAAAATAATAGCAAATATAAAGTAAGGCCGTATACTTCTCCTTCCTATTTGATTCAGTTCCGGTTTCACCTCCAATTTCACCAAAAACTGCACGTGTGTTTCCAGCCCAATAAGAATGTTATACATTTCTCTACTTGTCTGGTTTGGGGAAATAAAAATCACTAAATCTGCTTTTAATCTTAACAGAAAATTCGAGTGAGAACTCTAAGGCAGACTCCATGTTATTGGTAAAAGCGGAAGATGAAGATATGATGGAGCGCTCCTCAGGAGAAAACCTCATTACCCCTAATGTACATCCAGGAGGTCACAGTACAGATCCATCATATAATCCCCCGAATCATGAGGAACCTTCTCACCCATCACAGATTGTGACCACAAGTATTGACAAGAAATCGGGGGAAAGGTTTCAGTGTGGGGAATGTGAAAAAGAGTTTAATAGCAGCTCAGTACTTCTTACACACAAAAGAATTCACACAGGAGAGAAGCCATATTCATGTTCAGAATGTGGGAAATGCTTTACGCAAAAATCAGGCCTTGATCATCATGAGAGAAGTCACACAGGAGAGAAGCCATATTCATGTTCGGAGTGTGGGAAATGTTTTACAAGTAAAAGAAGTCTCATTAACCATCAGAGAAGTCACACAGGAGAGAAGCCATATTCATGTTCAGAATGTGGGAAGTGTTTTAGAAATAAAACAATTCTCATTAACCATCAGAGAATTCACACAGGTGAGAAGCCATTTTCATGTTCTGAATGTGAGAAATGTTTTATTACTAAAGCCAAACTCAAGGACCATCAGAGAGTTCACACAGGAGAGAAACCATATTCTTGTTCACTGTGTGGAAAATGTTTTGCAGTTCGATCAAATCTGGTCACCCATGAGATGATCCACACAGGAGAGAAGCCGTATTCGTGTTCACAATGTGGGAAATGTTTTGTTGGTAAGTCAGGTCTCGTTAAACATGAGAGAATCCACAGAAAAGAGAAGCCATTTTCATGTTCAGAATGTAGGAAATGTTTTATTTCGGAAAACAACCTGAAGGATCATCAAAGAATCCACACAGGGGAGAAGCCTTTTCCATGCCCCGTGTGTGGAAAATGTTTTACTAATAAATCATCTCTTATTAAACATGAAGGAACTCACACAGGAGAGAAGCCATATTCATGTTTAATTTGCGGGAAAAGTTTTGCTGATAAAACCTGTCTTGTTAAACATCACAGAAGCCACACAGGAGAGAAGCCATTTTCATGTTCAGAATGTGGGAAATGTTATATTACTAAAGACAACCTTAAATATCATCAGAGAATTCACACAGGAGAGAAGCCGTATTCATGTTCAGTGTGTGGTAAAAGTTTTGCAGGTAGATCAAATCTTCGTAAACATGAGAAAATACACACTGTAGAGAAGCCGTATTCATGTTCACAGTGTGGAAAATGTTTTATTAAAAAATCTAATCTTATCATACATGAAAAAATACACACTGGAGAGAAACCGTATTCGTGTTTAGAATGTGGGAAAAGTTTTAAAGAGAAGTCAAATCTCCTTTCACATGAGAGAATTCACACCGAAGAAAAACCATTTGCATGTTCAGAATGTGGAAAGTGTTTTAACAATAAATCAAATCTTATTAAACATAAAAGAATTCACACAGGAGAGAAGCCGTATTCATGTTCAGAATGTGGAAAATGTTATATCAGTAAATCAAATCTTGCAAAACATGAGAAAATCCACACAGGAAAGAAGCCATATTCATGTACACAATGTGGGAAATGTTTTATAGATAAATCCAATCTATTTAGACATCAGAGAATTCACACGGGAGAGAAGCCATATTCATGTCCAGAATGTGGGAAATGTTTTACTTCTAAATCCAATCTTAGTGATCACCAGAGAATTCACACAAGGAAGAAGCCAATTTAATATTCTACAAGTGGAAAATCAAGGAAATCAAGTTCATCAAAAATTTTACGTAGAATCAGTAATACGCAAAATGAGATTGTGTTACCCATCAGGTTCTTCACAGATATAAACCAACGAATAGGACAGATTGATAGGGGGGAATTGGCCCCGATCTGCCAAACACCCAAATTCTATTCCCTGAAGTCAACGTGACCAGGATCCATGGAGCTAAAGTCTTGTAAACATAAGGAAGAAGAGAGGAGCCTTGTGTACTACCAAAGCTGTGAAGCTGAACTGTCTCCATGGACTTCTTCTTACTGGAGTCATACATTCCCCCATACTGCAGGAGAATCCAGAGTGACCGTCATAAAGAAGGACATCGCGTGTAAACTGTATGTTCTACTGTATATCATATGTGGACGTAATAGCTGATCTTTATTCATACAGTATAGAAGGATAAAGGGGGAAAATACAAGTAAAATAATAAACTGGATTCACAATAAATTGTCTATCAAATATTGTTTTGGCCAGTATTACATTGTGTGCCTTCTCCACAGTGGAGCATAATGTTGTGTGCTTTCTGAACACTAGGTCAGTACGTTGTGTACCTCTTGTTCAGAAAGCCTGCCCTTGGGTGAGACTTATGGCAACCACTGAATAGTACTGGGAATTGCAGAAACAGTGTACCAGAGTGAACTAAGCTACACAGTCCAGTCCCATTAATATGACCACCTGTCACATTCCAGAATACCCCCCTTTGGCAGAGCGGACGGCTGCGAGACGTGCAGGACGAGGGGGATTTGTGATGATTTTCACTGGGATGTTGGGCCATGCCGACTCCAGTGCCGTGGCCAGCTGCGCTAGGTTACGCGGTTGAGCATCCATGGCGCGAACAACCCAATCGAGGTGGTCCCACAGATTCTCGATTGGGTTCAAGCCTGGGGAATTTGCTGGCCAAGGGAGTACGGTAAACTCATCCTGGTGCTCCCCGAACCACGCACGTACACTGCGAGCTTTATGACACGTGGCATTGTCCTGCTGGTAGATGCCATCATCCTGAGGAAGAACAATTGGCATGTAGGGGTGAACATGGTCCGCAAGGATAGATGCATGTTTGTGTTGATCCATGTTGAGTGCACCCAGATGGCTGATGACACGTGCCTTCTGTCATTGGTTAGCTAATGTTGACGTAAAAAGTAGGCGGTGCTCACATTAATAGGACTGGACTGTGTATTGGCGTAACTTCAGGTGTTACAGAGACAGTGTATCTCATTATGCCATGCTGTTTACATTACATAGTTTACCTCTATGGGAGTTATGGAAACAGCGTTGAACAGCTGCATTCACTTGTTTCCATATTTCCCATCTCGGGATGGGAGATGAAGCGCCATCTTCCCATCTAGGACTTGTCTGGGTGAGCTGGAAATATCTCTCTAACTACATTGTGTTCCTAGATGTGATTTCTCTGATACACTTATATACCCTACGCATGGGCCAGATTGCAGCGGTGTCATGAAAAGTGATGATGCCGAAGACCGTTCCAAACTTCATCGGCTATGTGCTTGCGCTTGAACAGATTGATGTCAGTCATGCACAACATCATAATCTATGGCCATTGGCGACTATTGCCACAATGCCAGGCTAGGAAACACTGCTAAAAAAAAATTACAAACAAAAAAAACTCGGGCTCCTGATTCTGGAACATTCTAATGTAGGGATTGTCTTAGATGGTTTTTTTTTAACTGTATAGGTGATGCAAATGGAGTGATAGAGAAAAAAAACAAGCTCTTCCTGGTTCTCTGTATCCAGTAGCGGCATTGAACGTTTAGCGTTGGATGAATTGGTTCGTCATGAGTCAGGTTGTTCCCAAAAATTCCAAATATTTTGGTTTTAATAGAACTAAACAAATGGTTATTTGCTTTGCGCGAACAAAAATGGCCACACTTCGAGAAAATGGCTGCTGCCACGTGTTAGACCAGGAAATACAGAGCAGGCAATGTGGCTCATACATCACGTGATAGCAACATCTGACAGTCTCAGGGGTAGGCGGAGCTTACAGTGCTGATGTCATATGGAGTATATAAGGTGGTGCGCTCGTCCTCAATCTCAGTTGCTGTAATGGTGGACATGCAAAGACATCTGTGATCGATCTACGTGGTTATCGGCGTCAGGGTGACATCGGATGAGGAGGATGGTGGCAGTGGTAGGGCAGGCCTAACCTCCAAAAAGCCTACCTGGGGCAGACCTGCTGGTAGAAGCAACTACATGCGTTCATTTCCTATATGGGAAATGTACGTTGCCAAACGATAAATCCACGCCGATATCCAAGATCTGTAAACAGAGACTCTTATTTGGAAAAATAGACTTGGCAGTGGCAGAGAAAGTGACCGAGACTGTTCTCTTCCTCTTGATCTTCCTTGTAGACAGGCCACATCTACACCTAGCACATGGTCGTCATTATCAACATTATAACTTCCATGCCAATGTCGGTGTGTGGCCAGAAGACAACAATAAGCCCCCAGTCATCTGACTATTGTGCAACTTAACAAGCTGCCGGCGAAGAAGTCACTGCCGCAAGACTTAGTGGATTCCACTGCTTTTTGCCAGTTGATGGCGTGTGCTCAACCTCGATGAAGACTCCCAGGCTTGTCATAGTAATATAGCTATCGAGGCTGGTTATAGAGTATACACTATATGGTCTTACTACATAGTAATCTAGTGAACCGCTCATAGACTCTACAGTTGTATCGCAGTCTATGAGACCCACATTCCTAGGGGGCTAATAAAATTTAAGTTTAGAAAAAAAAAGTTGAAAAAAAAAAAAAAATTAAATTGCTCCTCTTTATATAAATTATACATTCCTCTTCTGAAAACATCCGCTCTACAAACATTTAAAAATAGAAAATAAATAAAAATTGCTAAAATAACTAAAAAGTACACCCGACCCCACAATTAAAGAATCCCTAGGTATCTCCATACATGGAAATATAAAAAAGTTATGGGTATCAGAATATGGCAACTTTGGGATTTTTTAAAGGGATATAAATGTAAACGAAAAACTATATAAATGTGGTATCGGACCGACTAATAGAAAACAGGCGTCAGGTTATTTTGGCTGTAATAAAGTTTGCCAAATCCAGTTTTTCTCCAATTCCCCCCATTCTAAATTTTAGAATACTAAATGGTACCATCACATAGTACAATCTGTCCCGCAAACATTAAGCCCTTTTATGGTTTTGTGAATGGAAAAATGATAAAGTTATGGGGTTTGGGCATGGAGTCAAAAACGAAAATCGAAAAATATTTGTGGTGGGAAGGGGTTAAAGAGAACTAATGAGGAGTTCACCAAACCATTTTTCTGTTCTAGAAAGTTATCCAGGCCCTCTTTGAACTTGCTCAATGAATTCGCCATCACCACTTCATGGGGCAGAGAGTTCCAGAGCCTCAATGTTCTTACTGTGAAGAATCCCCTTCTATATTGCTGGTGAAACTTTCTCTCCTCCAGATGTAGAGGGTGTCATCTTGTCATTGTCACCGGTCTAGGTGTATAGGACATCCTCTTGTCACTATCACCGATCTAGGTGTAGAGGACGTCCCCTAGTCACTATCACTGCTCTAGGTGTAGAGGACGTCCTCTTGTCATTGGTCTAGGTGTAGAGGTTGTCTCCTTGTCACTGTCACCGGTCTAGGTGTAGAGGACATCTCCTTGTCACTGTCATTGATCTAGGTGTAGAGGACGTCTCCTTGTCACTGTCACCGGTCTAGGTATAGAGGACATCTCCTTGTCACTGGTCTAGGTGTAGAGGATGTCCCCTTGTTACTGTCACCAGTCTAGGTGTAGAGGACATCCCCTTGTCACTGTCACTGGTCTAGGTGTAGAGGACGTCCTCATGTCACTATCACCGATCTAGGTGTAAAGGACGTCCCCTTGTCACTGGTCTAGAGGACGTCCCTTTGTCACTGTCACCAGTCTAGGTGTAGAGGACGTCCCCTTGTCACTGTCACAGGTCTAGGTGTAGAAGACGTCCCCTTGTCACTGTCACTGGTCTAGGTGTAGAGGACGTCCCCTTGTCACTGTCACTGGTCTAGGTGTAGAGGACGTCCCCTTGTCACTGTCACAAGTCTAGGTGTAGAGGACTTCCTCTTGTCACTGTCACCGGTCTAGGTGTAGAGGACGTCCCCTTGTCACTGGCCTAGGTGTAGAGGACGTCCCCTTGTCACTGGTCTAGGTGCAGAGGACGTCCCCTTGTCACTGTCACAGGTCTAGGTGTAGAGGACGTCTCCTTGTCACTGTCACCAGTCTAGGTGTAGAGGATGTCCTCTTGTCACTGTCACTGGTCTAGGTGTAGAGGACGTCCCCTTGTCACTGTCACTGGTCTAGGTGTAGAGGACGGCCCCTTGTCACTGGTCTAGGTGTAGAGGACGTCCCCTTGTCACTGTCACCAGTCTAGGTGTAGAGGATGTCCTCTTGTCACTGGTCTAGGTGTAGAGGACGTCCCCTTGTCACTGTCACTGGTCTAGGTGTAGAGGACGTCCCCTTGTCACTGGTCTAGGTGTAGAGGACGTCCCCTTGTCACTGTCACCGGTCTAGGTGTAGAGGATGTCTCCTTGTCACTGGTCTAGGTGTAGAGGACGTCCCCTTGCCACTGTCACTGGTCTAGGTGTAGAGGATGTCCCCTTGTCACTGTCACTGGTCTAGGTGTAGAGGACGTCCCCTTGTCACTGGTCTAGGTGTAGAGGACGCCCCCTTGTCACTGTCCCCGGTCTAGGTGTAGAGGACGTCCCCTTGTCACTGTCCCCGGTCTAGGTGTAGAGGACGTCTCCTTGTCACTGTCCCCGGTCTAGGTGTAGAGGACGTCCCCTTGTCACTGTCACTGGTCTAGGTGTAGAGGACGTCCCCTTGTCACTGTCCCCGGTCTAGGTGTAGAGGACGTCTCCTTGTCACTGTCCCCGGTCTAGGTGTAGAGGACGTCCCCTTGTCACTGTCCCCGGTCTAGGTGTAGAGGACGTCCCCTTGTCACTGTCCCCGGTCTAGGTGTAGAGGACGTCTCCTTGTCACTGGTCTAGGTGTAGAGGACGTCCCCTTGTCACTGTCACCGGTCTAGGTGTAGAGGACGTCCCCTTGTCACTGTCCCCGGTCTAGGTGTAGAGGACGTCCCCTTGTCACTGTCACTGGTCTAGGTGTAGAGGACGTCCCCTTGTCACTGTCCCCGGTCTAGGTGTAGAGGACGTCCCCTTGTCACTGTCCCCGGTCTAGGTGTAGAGGACGTCTCCTTGTCACTGGTCTAGGTGTAGAGGACGTCCCCTTGTCACTGTCACCGGTCTAGGTGTAGAGGACGTCCCCTTGTCACTGTCCCCGGTCTAGGTGTAGAGGACTATCAGCCTTCTTTTTCAGCCTGGACTCCCGATTACCCTTTCTCGAGGAATATCTGTTTTGTTGGCCAGCTCTTCGGAAATTTCATCTACGCTTAGGAAAGTCTCTTCTGAATAAACAAAAATTTCTCTTATGAGGCCTCTTAATCTCTGGTGAAGAAATTTGTTTGTCCTCTTCTAATGGCTCAAAAATGGGGGAAGTTGTGGTCTGAACAGGCCTTCTAGCTGAAATGGAAAGGAACAAAAGTTGTCAGATGTTTAGATCCCCTGACCACAGCTTACACATTACCAACCGCTAGATTTTTGGAGATTATCTAAAGGGTGAAGGAAGTCACAGAGATCAGGGATAGGACGCGAGTGCTCTTCCCGAGGAACATCTTCCTGAATGTCCTGGGCAAGCTGGCTGAGAAGAATTCTGAAGGTTCTAACCACAGATGATGAAGTTACTGCAAGGAGTTGAGGAAGGTCCTCCGGAGGTGGCAGCGCAGACAAGGGAATGTGGGAGCTGCTGAATCTTAGGAGTAGCAGAAGAGAAAATACACATCTATTATTGGAAGGGGCGAGACGTAACCCTGGAGACTACTGCCGAGGAAGAAGGAAAAGAAGACCTTGTGGTTATAGAAGATAGAAGATGTAAAGACTTGTGTCCAAGGCTCTGAGAGGTGACGAGGACCAGCCGTGTACCAGTATACCCAGTACAGGTCAGCAGTGGCTGCAGTTAACCCCTTATGTCTCAGTCACAGGACTACTGTAACCCGTCATATATAACAAGAGGTCGGCTAATGATGGCAGCATAAATAGACGGGTTGTCTGCACTGAACCTGGATGAGAACTACAACTCCCAGCAAGTCCCTCCATGTCACACCCAATACAGAATCTACACCCCTCATGACATCATCACAGGTCCTTTATCCACCACTTCCCCTCTTCAGAGCTCCGCCCCCATGTACTGGTCACATGATAGTGGTGACATCATCACAGGTCCTTCATCCTTCTATTCTCCTTGTTGGCTTCTCTCAGGACACGTTCACACCTGAGGATTAAGGAGAAAACTGCGGCTAGAAGGTAAGATGACATCACTGCTCCAGGTGTGAACAGAGTCTTAGTTCCATGATCCTGCAGTCACATACAATGGGCCCCATCACTGGTGTCTGTGGGAATCCTCCTGTATCCATGTGAGGAGCTCCTGTATGTCACACATGATGTGGCCCCTGGAGGATTTCGGGCCCCTCCTCTCTCCTGCACTACTAGATCCTCCAGCTCATCCAGTTTCCTCCTCTTCTCCTCCAGACGCTCCTTCTCCTGAATGACCCACCAAGGATGGACAAGGACAGGACTGAGATCACCAGAAGAATATTAGACTTCACCTTGGAGATCATCTATCTGCTGAGCGGAGAGGTATCTGTACTACATTTCTATCATCTATCTGCTGAGCGGAGAGGTATCTGTACTACATTTCTATCATCTATCTGCTGAGCGGAGAGGTATCTGTACTACATTTCTATCATCTATCTGCTGAGCGGAGAGGTATCTGTACTACATTTCTATCATCTCCCTGCTGAGCGGAGAGGTATCTGTACTACATTTCTATCATCTCCCTGCTGAGCGGAGAGGTATCTGTACTACATTTCTATCATGTATCTGCTGAGCGGAGAGGTATCTGTACTACATTTCTATCATCTATCTGCTGAGCGGAGAGGTATCTGTACTACATTTCTATCATGTATCTGCTGAGCGGAGAGGTATCTGTACTACATTTCTATCATCTATCTGCTGAGCGGAGAGGTATCTGTACTACATTTCTATCATCTCCCTGCTGAGCAGAGAGGTATCTGTACTACATTTCTATCATCTATCTGCTGAGCGGAGAGGTATCTGTACTACATTTCTATCATCTATCTGCTGAGCGGAGAGGTATCTGTACTACATTTCTATCATCTATCTGCTGAGCGGAGAGGTATCTGTACTACATTTCTATCATCTCCCTGCTGAGCAGAGAGGTATCTGTACTACATTTCTATCATCTATCTGCTGAGCGGAGAGGTATCTGTACTACATTTCTATCATCTCCCTGCTGAGCGGAGAGGTAACTGTACTACATTTCTATCATCTATCTGCTGAGCGGAGAGGTATCTGTACTACATTTCTATCATCTATCTGCTGAGCGGAGAGGTAACTGTACTACATTTCTATCATCTATCTGCTGAGCGGAGAGGTATCTGTACTACATTTCTATCATGTATCTGCTGAGCGGAGAGGTATCTGTACTACATTTCTATCATCTATCTGCTGAGCGGAGAGGTAACTGTACTACATTTCTATCATCTATCTGCTGAGCGGAGAGGTATCTGTACTACATTTCTATCATCTATCTGCTGAGCGGAGAGGTATCTGTACTACATTTCTATCATGTATCTGCTGAGCGGAGAGGTATCTGTACTACATTTCTATCATCTATCTGCTGAGCGGAGAGGTATCTGTACTACATTTCTATCATCTATCTGCTGAGCGGAGAGGTATCTGTACTACATTTCTATCATCTCCCTGCTGAGCGGAGAGGTATCTGTACTACATTTCTATCATCTCCCTGCTGAGCGGAGAGGTAACTGTACTACATTTCTATCATCTATCTGCTGAGCGGAGAGGTATCTGTACTACATTTCTATCATCTATCTGCTGAGCGGAGAGGTAACTGTACTACATTTCTATCATCTATCTGCTGAGCGGAGAGGTATCTGTACTACATTTCTATCATGTATCTGCTGAGCG
The DNA here is from genome assembly GCF_031893055.1 of Leptodactylus fuscus. Classification (NCBI taxonomy): domain Eukaryota; kingdom Metazoa; phylum Chordata; class Amphibia; order Anura; family Leptodactylidae; genus Leptodactylus; species Leptodactylus fuscus. Next base: position 243,315,068 of record NC_134267.1, read on the forward strand.
GAGAGGTATCTGTACTACATTTCTATCATCTATCTGCTGAGCGGAGAGGTAACTGTACTACATTTCTATCATCTATCTGCTGAGCGGAGAGGTATCTGTACTACATTTCTATCATCTATCTGCTGAGCGGAGAGGTATCTGTACTACATTTCTATCATGTATCTGCTGAGCGGAGAGGTATCTGTACTACATTTCTATCATCTATCTGCTGAGCGGAGAGGTATCTGTACTACATTTCTATCATCTATCTGCTGAGCGGAGAGGTATCTGTACTACATTTCTATCATCTCCCTGCTGAGCGGAGAGGTATCTGTACTACATTTCTATCATCTCCCTGCTGAGCGGAGAGGTATCTGTACTACATTTCTATCATCTATCTGCTGAGCGGAGAGGTATCTGTACTACATTTCTATCATCTATCGTCTCTCCATACACAGGAATACTCGCTGGTGAAGACATCGGGGGACTGTGTGGCCCCCAGCAGCCGGGGCCCCATCACAGAGCCAGGAGGAGGAGGGAGCAGGAGCTGGGGCCCCATCACAGCCCCTCCCCCTCTCTCCCTGATACATGAGCAGAAGATTCTAGAACTCACCAACAAGATGCTGGAGCTGCTGACTGGAGAGGTGACACTGCTGGGAATGCTGGGAAATTCTCCAGTAACAGCACTGGAGGGGGAGGGGTGATGACTGTATCATTGTGTTGTCAGGTTCCTATAAGGTGTCAGGATGTCGCTGTCTATTTCTCCATGGAGGAGTGGGAGTATTTAGAAGGACACGAGGATCGGTACAAGGAGGTGATGATGGAGGACCCCCGGCCCCCCCGGACATCACATGGTAAGAGGAGATATATATATTATATACAGACCCCCGGCCCCCCCGGACATCACATGGTAAGTAGAGACTATATACTGTCTATGTATATAATACATAATATATCTCTTCTGTTATATATATGAGTTTCTGTCTGTCTGTTCTTTATATGTGACCAAACGACTGGACCGATCTTCACCAAATTTGGCACACAGATACATCAGGTATCCCGGAAGGTTTTAGACCAGGCCCCAGCTCTATTGGACCTACCGTTTATGAGATACAGTATTCCCAAAACAATGACCTGCATTACCAATACAAACCTGCAAGTCTTTCACTCATATTCCAACTGCCAAACACACAGTCACTCCACATGCACACAGCTTTACTCCAGGAGAGCCAAGGTACAAATGAGATGAGGGCAGAGTCGGGGATGGAACCAAGAAGTAAGGCAAGACATCCACGGAACACAGGAGAGTAGAGCTAACATCCAGTACAGACCGACTAGCCAGCGGTGAACGGGAGCAGAAGTGAGAAATGGAGAGTTTCTCGCAGGCACCAACATTAGCCCTGCCCCAGAAGACGAGTATTCTCGTCCCGTGTTAGGAGAAGTCTGGCAACTCCAGCATCACCGTTGCGGAGGTCCCCTCACTGCTCCTAACAGGTACATTGCGGTGAGATAAGAGAGCAGAAGCTCATCAGGGAAATGTATCGCCTCCTAAGGCCCTTCATGAAAGCCATCAAAATCTCACAGTGTGAAATAATTTGAAACCAAAGTTCAGGTCAGAGTATTCTGCACATAGTGCTATATATAATGGACATATGCATCGTATGGTATGGTAATTCTGCTTGGAAGTGATGCCCTAAAGGCATCATTCCCATTGGACAGAACATAGTTTTATATTGTAAGACCTGTTACCACAATATAAATAGATTGTTGTGAAGTTATTTGGAAGACATCACACTCGCCATAGAGTTGTGTGTTGTCTTTTAAACGGCTAGAATCCTCCCGACCACCACAAGGTACTGAAAAATTCTACTATGACAGGGTTTAGCAGAAAGTTGTTGAGGAGCAGAACATTGTTATTCAGAGTCACCCCATAAGTCACCCTAGAAGTGTCTGATGTATAGACAGATCTCCAGCAGCTCATGTATTCCGTCACTGTGTGTTTGTGTCTCCACAGATGGATCCAGTAGGAGAAATCCCCCCGAGAGATGTCCCCTGAGTCCTCTGTATTCCCAGGACTGCCCGGAGGAGAATGTCCTAGACAGTCAGCAGGTAGGGGGCGCTAAAGTCTCACTAATATCTGACTGTAAAGAGATTAATCAAAGTTCAATTTACATTTTTTTTCCTCTTCCCTATTTAGAATGAAGATCTGATGGATATTAATATTCGCATTATAGATGATTCAGAGGAGGAGACGGACTCATGGGCTGATCAGCAGTGTAAGGAGGGGAGAGTTTTTTGGCTGTGCTGGAGGTCACCTAGATACTACTACTCCCATCATCACATATCGATCTATTCCATTACTATTTTTCCTACAGATGGGCTCATTGACAGAAAACCATCAGAGAGATGTCCCCTGAGTCCTCTGTATTCCCAGGACTGCCCGGAGGAGAATGTCCCAGACAGTCAGCAGGTAGATGGCGCTGCTGAGTCCTGGGGCACATCTATATAGGGGGTGGAGCTCACCGCTCCTGTACTCATACATGTACCAGACAGTCAGCAGGTAGATGGCGCTGCTGAGTCCTGGGGTACATCTATATAGGGGGTGGAGCTCACCGCTCCTGTACTCATACATGTACCAGACAGTCAGCAGGTAGATGGCGCTGCTGAGTCCTGGGGTACATCTATATAGGGGGTGGAGCTCGCCACTCCTGCACTCATACATGTCCTAGACAGTCAGCAGGTAGGGGGCGCTGCTGAGTCCTGGGGCACATCTATATAGGGGGTGGAGCTCCTGTACTCATACATGTACCAGACAGTCAGCAGGTAGATGGCGCTGCTGAGTCCTGGGGCACATCTATATAGGGGGTGGAGCTCGCCGCTCCTCAGATATTTTGCTGCTTTCTTCTATTGATCTGGTAGATTTCCCTCCTGTATTTCTGATGTATTGGACTGAATTGTGACCTCTGACCAATCAGGGAGAAGATGTGACTGATATTAAAGCGGAGGCTGAAGAAGAGAGGATGAGGGGCCATCACCTGTGTAAGAGGGAAGTGGAGGAGGGGATTCCAGGAGGTGTTACCACAGGTACGGAGTCATGAATGGAGAAGGAGAAGTCCCAGGTTTCTTCAGGTCGGTTCCCCCTTAGACCTCCAGTCCAGTAACTCTCCGGCAGAAAGTAATTCCAGCTATTAAACTAAGAACAGAACTATAAGCCATAAAGCAGAAGTTGTAGCCGAGCGTTGTGTGAATACTGGACTACTGGATAGAGATGGGAGGAGTTTCTGGTCCTGGTCAGACTGGGGCAGGAGCGTCTCCATCCAAGGCCTCAGGGGCGGATCCAGGGCCGGGCGAGCCGGGACCTAACAAAATGGTCCCGGTCGGCATGTCCCGATTCCAACTGAGCTCAGCGTTAAAGCAGGAACTGAGCTGTGACAGCTCCTGCTTTAAACGCCTATGTATTCGGCTCATGGGCAGTAGGACGCCGATGCGCTGAATACTTAGGCGTTTAAAGCAGGAGCTGTCACAGCTCAGTTCCTGCTTTAACGCTGAGCTCCGGCATTTGTAGCCACGATGTGATGACGTCATCACATCGCGGCTACAATATGTGTATGAGGGAGAGAGCTGCGGGGGAACGAGGAATGGTGAGTGTGTGTGAGAGTGTGTGTGAGTGAGAACGGCATGACACTGGGGCAGATGGAGGAGGGAGAACCGCATGGCACTGGGGCAGATGGAGGAGGGAGAACGGCATGGCACTGGGGCAGATAGAGGGGGAGAACAGCATGACACTGGGGCAGATGAAGGGGGGGAGAACAGCATGACACTGGGGCAGATGGAGGGGGGAGAACGGCATGACACTGGGGCAGATGAAGGGGGGGGAATGGCATGACACTGGGGCAGATGAAGAGGGGGAGAGAACAGCATGACACTGGGGCAGATGGAGGGGGGAGAACGGCATGACACTGGGGCAGATGAAGGGGGGGGAATGGCATGACACTGGGGCAGATGGAGGAGGGAGAACGGCATGGCACTGGGGCAGATGGAGGAGGGAGAACGGCATGGCACTGGGGCAGATAGAGGGGGAGAACAGCATGACACTGGGGCAGATGAAGGGGGGGGAATGGCATGACACTGGGGCAGATGAAGAGGGGGAGAGAACAGCATGACACTGGGGCAGATGGAGGGGGGAGAACGGCATGACACTGGGGCAGATGAAGGGGGGGGAATGGCATGACACTGGGGCAGATGAAGAGGGGGAGAGAACAGCATGACACTGGGGCAGATGGAGGGGGGAGAACGGCATGACACTGGGGCAGATGAAGGGGGGGGACAGCATGACACTGGGGCAGATGGAGGGGGAGAACGGCATGACACTGGGGCAGATGGAGGGGGGGAGAACAGCATGACACTGGGGCAGATGAAGGGGGGAGAATGGCATGACACTGGGGCAGATGAAGGGGGGAGAATGGCATGACACTGGGGCAGATGAAGGGGGGGAGAACAGCATGACACTGGGGCAGATGGAGGGGGAGAATGGCATGGCACTGGGACAGATAGAGGGGGAGAGAACAGCATGACACTGGGGCAGATGAAGGGGGGGAGAACAGCATGACACTGGGGCAAATGAAGGGGGAGAGAACAGCATGACACTGGGGCAGATGAAGGGGGGAGAATGGCATGACACTGGGGCAGATGAAGGGGGGAGAACGGCATGACACTGGGGCAAATGAAGGGGGGGAGAACGGCATGACACTGGGGCAGATGAAGGGGGGAGAATGGCATGACACTGGGGCAGATGAAGGGGATGGCATGACACTGGGGCAGATGAAGGGGGGGAATGGCATGACATGGGGACAGATAAAGGGGGGAGAACGGCATGACACTGGGGCAGATGAAGGGGGGGAGAACGGCATGACACTGGGGCAGAGACGGGGGGGAAATGAAACTGTGGGCAGATAAAGGGGGAGAATGGCATGAAACTGGGGACAGAGATAAAGGGGGGGGGACATGAAACTAGAGGTAGATGAAGGGTGTATATGAAAATGGTGGGGAGATATAATTTACGGGTGACTGTGGGAGGATTATACTGTGTGGAATCACATGAAAATTGAATGAGAATGGGTGGAGTCAACATAAAAGTGAGCGGGGCCTAATTTGCTGTGGCGCGTGCATTTTGTTCCCTCTTTCTAGTCTTCAACAGTTGGGAAGTACAGGTTAGAAGTGCAAGACCCCCAGTAAGTAGGGCCCCGCCAAAGTCAATTGCCCAGGGCCCCGCAAACCCTGGATCCACCACTGCAAGGCCTCTTGGAAGGTCGAGCATGATGCAAAAGGGAGCAGCCTTTATTGGGTTATTTCACTGGAATTCTGTCTTCCTGTCTACATCAGGGAAGACAGGCTTGCACATTCCAGTGAGCGCCCTCTATTGGTTTGCAATACTGAGGCAGCAGCTGACTTCCTAATTACATCATGGAAGACAGATTTGCATATTCTTCCCATTATCCCGCCATTAGTCCTAGTGAATACATTGGGGTAAGTCTCTCTTATTCTCCTTGGAGATCCTACAGATTACTAGGAATAATTTGTTGCGGTTCTTCCCCGGGGACAATCCCTTGGGGTCGGAGGGTCAGAAAGGGCTGAGGATTATCTAGAACTGAATATCGTCCCCGGTCACAATAAGCTGAGAAGGAGAATCCAAGTCTGGTCAGGGCGGCGACTACAAGGACAGACAAGATGGCGCCATCTAGAATGGTGAGGTCACCACAACTGGTTTATGTGTTCGGGGCCGCACCGCTCCGGATCATGTGAAGGAAATAATAAACATCATCTTCTCTCGGGTCCTTGTGATTCCAGGTGACGGCTCAATGTAGAATCCTGATGTATCTAATAAAGGGATTGGCCGCTGTATTATACCTCCTATATATGTGCTGTATACACTGTGACCCCTTACTAATATACTGCTATATACCCGTCATCACCGCACCCTTGTGTATAGTCCAGGCCCCTTACTAATATACTGCTATATACCCATCATCACCGCACCCTTGTGTATAGTCCAGGCCCCTTACTAATATACTGCTATATACCCATCATCACCGCACCCCTGTGTATAGTCCAGGCCCCTTACTAATATACCGCTATATACCCATCATCACCGCACCCCTGTGTATAGTCCAGGCCCCTTACTAATATACTGCTATATACCCATCATCACCGCACCCTTGTGTATAGTCCAGGCCCCTTACTAATATACTGCTATATACCCATCATCACCGCACCCCTGTGTATAGTCCAGACCCCTTACTAATATACTGCTATATACCCATCATCACCGCACCCCTGTGTATAGTCCAGGCCCCTTACTAATATACCACTATATACCCATCATCACCGCACCCTTGTGTATAGTCCAGGCTCCTTACTAATATACTGCTATATACCCATCATCACCGCACCCTTGTGTATAGTCCAGGCCCCTTACTAATATACTGCTATATACCCATCATCACTGCACCCTTGTGTATAGTCCAGGCCCCTTACTAATATACTGCTATATACCCATCATCACCGCACCCTTGTGTATAGTCCAGGCCCCTTACTAATATACTGCTATATACCCATCATCACTGCACCCTTGTGTATAGTCCAGGCTCCTTACTAATATACTGCTATATACCCATCATCACCGCACCCCTGTGTATAGTCCAGACCCCTTACTAATATACTGCTATATACCCATCATCACCGCACCCCTGTGTATAGTCCAGGCCCCTTACTAATATACTGCTATATACCCATCATCACCGCACCCCTGTGTATAGTCCAGACCCCTTACTAATATACTGCTATATACCCATCATCACCGCACCTCTGTGTATAGTCCAGGCCCCTTACTAATATACCGCTATATACCCATCATCACCGCACCCTTGTGTATAGTCCAGGTCCCTTACTAATATACTGCTATATACCCATCATCACCGCACCCCTGTGTATAGTCCAGGCCCCTTACTAATATACTGCTATATACCCATCATCACCGCACCTCTGTGTATAGTCCAGGCCCCTTACTAATATACCGCTATATACCCATCATCACCGCACCCTTGTGTATAGTCCAGGCTCCTTACTAATATACTGCTATATACCCATCATCACCGCACCCCTGTGTATAGTCCAGACCCCTTACTAATATACTGCTATATACCCATCATCACCGCACCCCTGTGTATAGTCCAGGCCCCTTACTAATATACTGCTATATACCCATCATCACCGCACCCCTGTGTATAGTCCAGGCCCCTTACTAATATACTGCTATATACCCATCATCACCGCCCCCTTGTGTATAGTCCAGACCCCTTACTAATATACTGCTATATACCCATCATCACCGCCCCCTTGTGTATAGTCCAGGCTCCTTACTAATATACTGCTATATACCCATCATCACCGCACCCTTGTGTATAGTCCAGACCCCTTACTAATATACCGCTATATACCCATCATCACCACTCCCTTGTGTATAGTCCAGGCCCCTTACTAATATACTGCTATATACCCATCATCACCGCCCCCTTGTATATAGTCCAGGCTCCTTACTAATATACTGCTATATACCCATCATCACCGCCCCCTTGTGTATAGTCCAGGCCCCTTACTAATATACCGCTATATACTCATCATCACCGCCCCCTTGTGTATAGTCCAGGCCCCTTACTAATATACTGCTATATACCCATCATCACCGCCCCCTTGTGTATAGTCCAGGCCCCTTACTAATATACCGCTATATACCCATCATCCATCACCGCACCCTTGTGTATAGTCCAGGCCCCTTACTAATATACTGCTATATACCCATCATCACCGCACCCTTGTATATAGTCCAGGCCCCTTACTAATATACTGCTATATACCCATCATCACCGCACCCTTGTGTATAGTCCAGGCCCCTTACTAATATACCGCTATATACCCATCATCACCGCCCCCTTGTGTATAGTCCAGGCCCCTTACTAATATACTGCTATATACCCATCATCACCGCACCCTTGTGTATAGTCCAGGCCCCTTACTAATATACCGCTATATACCCATCATCACCGCCCCCTTGTGTATAGTCCAGGCTCCTTACTAATATACCGCTATATACCCATCATCACCGCACCCTTGTGTATAGTCCAGACCCCTTACTAATATACTGCTATATACCCATCATCACCGCACCCTTGTGTATAGTCCAGGCCCCTTACTAATATACCGCTATATACCCATCATCCATCACCGCACCCTTGTGTATAGTCCAGGCCCCTTACTAATATACTGCTATATACCCATCATCACCGCACCCTTGTGTATAGTCCAGGCCCCTTACTAATATACTGCTATATACCCATCATCACCGCACCCTTGTGTATAGTCCAGGCCCCTTACTAATATACTGCTATATACCCATCATCACCGCACCCCTGTGTATAGTCCAGGCCCCTTACTAATATACCGCTATATACCCATCATCACCGCACCCCTGTGTATAGTCCAGGCCCCTTACTAATATACTGCTATATACCCATCATCCATCACCGCACCCTTGTGTATAGTCCAGACCCCTTACTAATATACCGCTATATACCCATCATCACCGCACCCTTGTGTATAGTCCAGGCCCCTTACTAATATACCGCTATATACCCATCATCACCGCACCCCTGTGTATAGTCCAGGCCCCTTACTAATATACCGCTATATACCCATCATCACCGCACCCTTGTGTATAGTCCAGGCCCCTTACTAATATACTGCTATATACCCATCATCACCGCACCCTTGTGTATAGTCCAGGCCCCTTACTAATATACTGCTATATACCCATCATCACCGCACCCTTGTGTATAGTCCAGGCCCCTTACTAATATACTGCTATATACCCATCATCCATCACCGCACCCTTGTATATAGTCCAGGCCCCTTACTAATATACTGCTATATACCCATCATCACCGCACCCTTGTATATAGTCCAGACCCCTTACTAATATACCGCTATATACCCATCATCACCGCACCCTTGTGTATAGTCCAGGCCCCTTACTAATATACCGCTATATACCCATCATCGCCGCACCCTTGTGTATAGTCCAGACCCCTTACTAATATACCGCTATATACCCATCATCACCGCCCCCTTGTGTATAGTCCAGGCCCCTTACTAATATACTGCTATATACCCATCATCCATCACCGCACCCTTGTGTATAGTCCAGGCTCCTTACTAATATACTGCTATATACCCATCATCACCGCCCCTTGTGTATAGTCCAGGCCCCTTACTAATATACCGCTATATACCCATCATCACCGCACCCCTGTGTATAGTCCAGACCCCTTACTAATATACTGCTATATACCCATCATCACCGCCCCCTTGTGTATAGTCCATGCCCCTTACTAATATACTGCTATATACCCATCATCACCGCACCCTTGTGTATAGTCCAGGCCCCTTACTAATATACCGCTATATACCCATCATCACCGCCCCTTGTGTATAGTCCAGGCCCCTTACTAATATACTGCTATATACCCATCATCACCGCACCCCTGTGTATAGTCCAGACCCCTTACTAATATACTGCTATATACCCATCATCACCGCACCCTTGTGTATAGTCCAGGCCCCTTACTAATATACCGCTATATACCCATCATCCATCACCGCACCCTTGTGTATAGTCCAGGCCCCTTACTAATATACTGCTATATACCCATCATCACTGCACCCTTGTGTATAGTCCAGACCCCTTACTAATATACTGCTATATACCCATCATCACCGCACCCTTGTGTATAGTCCAGGCCCCTTACTAATATACTGCTATATACCCATCATCCATCACTGCACCCTTGTGTATAGTCCAGGCCCCTTACTAATATACTGCTATATACCCATCATCACCGCACCCCTGTGTATAGTCCAGACCCCTTACTAATATACTGCTATATACCCATCATCACCGCACCCTTGTGTATAGTCCAGGCCCCTTACTAATATACTGCTATATACCCATCATCCATCACCGCACCCTTGTGTATAGTCCAGACCCCTTACTAATATACCGCTATATACCCATCATCACCGCACCCTTGTGTATAGTCCAGGCCCCTTACTAATATACCGCTATATACCCATCATCACCGCACCCCTGTGTATAGTCCAGGCCCCTTACTAATATACTGCTATATACCCATTATCACCGCACCCCTGTGTATAGTCCAGGCCCCTTACTAATATACCGCTATATACCCATCATCACCGCACCCCTGTGTATAGTCCAGGCCCCTTACTAATATACCGCTATATACCCATCATCACCGCACCCTTGTGTATAGTCCAGGCCCCTTACTAATATACTGCTATATACCCATCATCACCGCACCCTTGTGTATAGTCCAGGCCCCTTACTAATATACTGCTATATACCCATCATCACCGCACCCTTGTGTATAGTCCAGGCCCCTTACTAATATACTGCTATATACCCATCATCCATCACCGCACCCTTGTATATAGTCCAGGCCCCTTACTAATATACTTCTATATACCCATCATCACCGCACCCTTGTATATAGTCCAGACCCCTTACTAATATACCGCTATATACCCATCATCACCGCACCCTTGTGTATAGTCCAGGCCCCTTACTAATATACCGCTATATACCCATCATCGCCGCACCCTTGTGTATAGTCCAGACCCCTTACTAATATACCGCTATATACCCATCATCACCGCACCCTTGTGTATAGTCCAGGCTCCTTACTAATATACTGCTATATACCCATCATCACCGCATCCTTGTGTATAGTCCAGGCCCCTTACTAATATACTGCTATATACCCATCATCACCGCACTCTTGTGTATAGTCCAGGCCTCTTACTAATATACTGCTATATACCCATCATCACCGCACCCTTGTGTATAGTCCAGGCTCCTTACTAATATACTGCTATATACCCATCATCACCGCACTCTTGTGTATAGTCCAGGCCCCTTACTAATATACTGCTATATACCCATCATCACCGCACTCTTGTGTATAGTCCAGGCTCCTTACTAATATACTGCTATATACCCATCATCACCGTACCCTTGTGTATAGTCCAGGCCCCTTACTAATATACCGCTATATACCCATCATCACCGCACCCTTGTGTATAGTCCAGGCCCCTTACTAATATACCGCTATATACCCATCATCACCGCCCCTTGTGTATAGTCCAGGCCCCTTACTAATATACTGCTATATACCCATCATCCATCACCGCACCCTTGTATATAGTCCAGGCCCCTTACTAATATACTGCTATATACCCATCATCACCGCACCCTTGTGTATAGTCCAGGCCCCTTACTAATATACCGCTATATACCCATCATCACCGCACCCTTGTATATAGTCCAGGCCCCTTACTAATATACCGCTATATACCCATCATCCATCACCGCACCCTTGTGTATAGTCCAGGCCCCTTACTAATATACTGCTATATACCCATCATCACTGCACCCTTGTGTATAGTCCAGGCCCCTTACTAATATACTGCTATATACCCATCATCACTGCACCCCTGTGTATAGTCCAGGCCCCTTACTAATATACTGCTATATACCCATCATCCATCACCGCACCCTTGTGTATAGTCCAGGCCCCTTACTAATATACCGCTATATACCCATCATCACCGCACCCCTGTGTATAGTCCAGGCCCCTTACTAATATACCGCTATATACCCATCATCACCGCACCCTTGTGTATAGTCCAGGCCCCTTACTAATATACTGCTATATACCCATCATCACCGCACCCTTGTGTATAGTCCAGGCCCCTTACTAATATACTGCTATATACCCATCATCACCGCACCCTTGTGTATAGTCCAGGCCCCTTACTAATATACTGCTATATACCCATCATCACCGCACCCTTGTATATAGTCCAGGCCCCTTACTAATATACTGCTATATACCCATCATCACCGCACCCTTGTGTATAGTCCAGGCCCCTTACTAATATACTGCTATATACCCATCATCCATCACCGCACCCTTGTATATAGTCCAGGCCCCTTACTAATATACTTCTATATACCCATCATCACCGCACCCTTGTATATAGTCCAGACCCCTTACTAATATACCGCTATATACCCATCATCACCGCCCCCTTGTGTATAGTCCAGGCCCCTTACTAATATACTGCTATATACCCATCATCACCGCCCCTTGTGTATAGTCCAGGCCCCTTACTAATATACCGCTATATACCCATCATCACCGCCCCTTGTGTATAGTCCAGGCCCCTTACTAATATACTGCTATATACCCATCATCACCGCACCCTTGTGTATAGTCCAGGCCCCTTACTAATATACCTCTATATACCCATCATCACCGCACCCTTGTATATAGTCCAGGCCCCTTACTAATATACCGCTATATACCCATCATCCATCACCGCACCCTTGTGTATAGTCCAGGCCCCTTACTAATATACTGCTATATACCCATCATCACCGCACCCCTGTGTATAGTCCAGGCCACTTACTAATATACTACTATATACCCATCATCACCGCACCCTTGTGTATAGTCCAGACCCCTTACTAATATACCGCTATATACCCATCATCACCGCACCCCTGTGTATAGTCCAGGCCCCTTACTAATATACCGCTATATACCCATCATCGCCGCACCCTTGTGTATAGTCCAGGCCCCTTACTAATATACTGCTATATACCCATCATCACCGCACCCCTGTGTATAGTCCAGGCCCCTTACTAATATACTGCTATATACCCATCATCCATCACCGCACCCTTGTGTATAGTCCAGGCTCCTTACTAATATACTGCTATATACCCATCATCACCGCACCCTTGTGTATAGTCCAGGCCCCTTACTAATATACTGCTATATACCCATCATCACCGCACCCCTGTGTATAGTCCATGCCCCTTACTAATATACTGCTATATACCCATCATCACCGCACCCCTGTGTATAGTCCATGCCCCTTACTAATATACTGCTATATACCCATCATCACCGCACCCTTGTATATAGTCCAGGCCCCTTACTAATATACTGCTATATACCCATCACCGCACCCGTGTGTATAGTCCAGGCCCCTTACTAATATACTGCTATATACCCATCATCACCGCACCCCTGTGTATAGTCCAGGCCCCTTACTAATATACTGCTATATACCCATCATCCATCACCGCACCCTTGTGTATAGTCCAGGCTCCTTACTAATATACTGCTATATACCCATCATCACCGCACCCTTGTGTATAGTCCAGGCTCCTTACTAATATACTGCTATATACCCATCATCACCGCACCCTTGTGTATAGTCCAGGCCCCTTACTAATATACTGCTATATACCCATCATCACCGCACCCTTGTGTATAGTCCAGGCTCCTTACTAATACACTGCTATATACCCATCATCCATCACCGCACCCTTGTGTATAGTCCAGGCTCCTTACTAATATACCGCTATATACCCATCATCACCGCACCCTTGTGTATAGTCCAGGCCCCTTACTAATACACTGCTATATACCCATCATCCATCACCGCACCCTTGTGTATAGTCCAGGCCCCTTACTAATATACTGCTATATACCCATCATCACCGCACCCTTGTATATAGTCCAGGCCCCTTACTAATATACTGCTATATACCCATCACCGCACCCTTGTATATAGTCCAGACCCCTTACTGATATACTGCTATATACCCATCACCGCACCCCTGTGTATAGTCCAGGCCCCTTACTAATATACTGCTATATACCCATCATCCATCACCGCACCCTTGTGTATAGTCCAGGCCCCTTACTAATATACTGCTATATACCCATCATCACCGCACCTCTGTGTATAGTCCAGGCCCCTTACTAATATACCGCTATATACCCATCATCACCGCACCCTTGTGTATAGTCCAGTCACTCATACATAATAAACTGCAACAAAAATTTCTGACAAAAATGTTTTAACTCCAACAGAAAATCCCTGCAAGAACTCTGAGGACATTTTGATGTTATCTATAAATGATAAAGATGAAGATATGATGGAGCGCTCCTCAGGAGAAAACCTCATTACCCCTAATGTACATCCAGGACGTCACAGTACAGATCCAACATATAATCCCCCGATTCATGAGGAACCTTCTGACCCATCACAGATTGTGACCACAAGTACAGACCAGAAAAAGTTTCAATGCAGTGACTGCGGAAAACGGTTTACTCAAAAAATACACCTCTCAATCCACAAAAGAATTCACACAGGAGAGAGGCCATATGTATGTTCGGAATGTGGGAAATGCTTTAAAGATAAAGGAAATCTTGTTACACATGGTAGAATTCACACGGGAGAGAAGCCGTATTCATGTGCAGAATGTGGGAAGTGCTTTTCAGATAAATCAAGCCTCATTAGACATCAGAGAATTCACACGGGAGAGAAGCCATTTTCATGTTTAGAATGTGGGAAAAGTTTTAGGCAAAAGATCAACCTTGTTGTACATCAGAGAATTCACACGGGAGAGAAGCCGTACACTTGTTCGGAATGTGGGAAGTGTTTTAATCAAAAAGACAGTGTTGTTGTACATCAGAGAATTCACACCGGAGAGAAGCCATATACTTGCTCCGAATGTGGGAAATGTTTTAAAGATAGAGCTACTCATTTTAAACATGAGAAAATTCACACCCGGGAGAAGGATTTTCACATACATGACATGGAAAATGTTTTATTTCTAAATCCAAGCGTAATGATCATGAGAGAAGTCACACAGGAGAGAAGCCACATTCATGTTTAGCTTTATGTACAATAAACTTTTATTGTAGTCACAGGAGCACATAACATGATATGTTTTAGATATACAAAAATTGTGTGTGAAAAAAAAAATCATAAATCATAAAGATCAATCATGGCTGATGGTGAGACATTGGAGAACTCACACAGGAGAGAAGCTTTATTCATGTCCAGAATTTGAGAAATGTATGACAAAAAAGCATCTTGAACATTAGAGAAGTCACAGGGAGGAGAAGACATTTTGGTGCTCTGTTGCTGGTATTGGCAACAACCAGCAGACATGACCAGAAAGACTTGTGAGCCATATGTCCCCGGAAGGCTCCCGCACCTTACGTCTCTTGCAGAAAGCGCTTCCATCAATTTTATGGCGATTAAGATTATAAATGTAAGGGGCATTCTACAAGGCTGAGTCAAAAATGAACTGCAGTGGGCACACCCTCAGACCACAAAAACAATCGCTGCATGGTGCTCTTTTGTGCAGATCAGAACTGAGGCCGCGGAAGCCATTTTTCTCACACCGCAGTCACAAATGAACTGACATAAGGAAAGTGTTAATAAGAGAATGTGGCCAACAGATGTTATGATATAGCTTAAGTGCACCCTCATAATATAAGGGGGAGCATTATACTGTGTGGGCCACAACAAAGCATTATAGTATATGGATGGTATAAGGGGGAGCATTATACTGTGAAAAACAATTCCTTTTCGGTAGAGTAGTAGCAGCTTTGGTGTTATTTTGAAGAAAATTTAGACAATGCCTGTTCTATGACATCACTGTAAGATATTGCCTGTACTATGACATCACTGTGTGCATCACTCCCGAATTTAATAGAATAAAAAGTGTTTAATAAATGAGAAGATAATACTGAGGAGGAGTTTTGTGATAATGGAGCCTCGTTGTATGTTATGTACTAAAATACACCCATCTTATTCAATGATGACTCAAGGTTTCTGGTCACTCAAGGTTCCTGGGCACGAGACTAAAAGAATGTGACATAGCATAGATCTTTATAATATACATGACCATACATAGGAAACAAAGGATAAAGGATTGTATACCAAGTGACCATCAATGGACAGCTAGGAATGTACCAATAAGTATTTGGACCCCTGCAGTAGAATAGAAAAACACCATTTCTTCCTATCCAATAGTTGGTAGACCCAGCAGCTGCTTCCTTACAGATGGGATTGATGGACACAATACTCCCGGATACCTGTTGAACCTCCTGGTGTATGTGACACATCAGTTGGGTGCGGTTTCTCTGGCCAACACTCGTCAGTCTCTATCTCCCAGTTTTGGGAGACTGCCGACTCGGAGCACATTCCGACAATCGACGTTCACCTTCCATTTCGTAATCACATAGGCTACTGTCAATTTTGGGTAATTCAGTTTGCTTGCTATGTCCCTTAAGGATCGACCATTTTTATGGTACTCGACAATTACCCCTCTCAAAATTGGACAACTTTGCACTTGGATTTGCACGTGGATTCTTGCATGCGACTAATGCTGTTTGCTACACGATATTTAACGGCGGAAGGCATGAGACTGCAGATATCTTGGGAGAGCCAACTGCGCATGCGTGTCATTTAAAGCCAGAAGAAGACATCAGAAGAAGACATCACAGAGAGGGTGTGCCAGAAGAAGAAGAAGACAGAGGCCATCGCTGGAGAGTTTTCTATTTGAGTGCTGGGGACCGCCCACAGTGCTGCGAAAAAACTCATTAGAATACCGAAGAAAACCAGGATTTCTACGGAACAGCGGCGCTGAGAAGACATCTAAAGGTAGGAGAAGAATAGCCTTTCTTAAGGCTATTCCTACGTGTTAGGGAGAAAAAAATTCCATTTTAATAATTGAATCCCTTTAAGACCTTTGTTAAAGCCTTCTTGGAGAAGCTGAAGCAGCGAGTTTATAGTAGATGACTGTGGGGATATGCTGAGATTTTGTAGATCTTGTCTAAAATATGATAATTTTTGTCCCATGACCTCAGGCTGTCTTGTTGAGGACTTCTCATGTGAACTTTGGCCCAAGGTACCCCACCTATTCCTCTGATTGCTGCCGTCAAGATCACCACAATTTTTGTAAAAACTCTTGGATCTATCGATATGCCGAAGGGAAAAAATGTAAACTGGAGAGGACTGACACCCTGATTGGTCTGAACCGCTATCCTGAGGAATTTCCTGTGGTTTTCTAGAATCAGTACGTGCAGGTTGGCGTCGGTCTATCTTGGCAAGAAAATCGTCTTTCTCTAGTAATGTGGTCGCTGACCAGATTGTCTCCATTTTTAATGATTTTTTCAGGATATATTGATTGAGAAAAGTAAGACCTATCACCAACCTCCATTTTCCTCCAGTTTTTGCAACTGGAGATATACTGGAGTAGACACCTGTTCCTTCTTGATGGCATGGGACCTCCTCCAAAGCCCTTTCTGAGGAAACTCAAGATGGAGCTGAGTAGTTACCGTCTGACCTGGAGGACTGATGAAGAAATGATCTGGTGGCATTGTCTCAAACTCTATGATGTAACTTCTTTTTATTGTTGAAGTGACCCAGTCGTTGGATGAAGTCTTATACCACTGTGAAAAGAAACTTTTCATTCTCCCACCCATCTTCAAGAGGTTGCTGGATTTCTGATTAGAATTTCTCTTCTCGAAGGAATCTGAGTTTTCTTTCCCAAGTCTAGGATTTTTTATTGAAGCCGTTGTTCCTTTGGCGATTTCATTTTTTGACTCAAAAAAAAAATCTACAAAGTCTCTTTTCTTGGTATCCAGAAATTAGTGTTTTTGCCTTTATTTAGGAACTCTAAAATGTTTGATTGTTGTAGACCAAAGAGAGATTCTGGTTGGAAAAACAGACTGTAGAAATTATTTTTGGAAGTTGAATTTCCAGAGCGCCCTCCTTGCTGCATTTGAAAATGTAAGGGCCCGTGCACACGATGTAATGCGGCGCTGACCCTGACATGTAAACTCGTATCAGACTCAGCGCTTCAAAACAGAATCCCATTGACTTCAATGGGTTCCATTTAACACGCGTAACACATTGAAATCAATGGGATTCTGTTTTCCAGCGCTTGATTTTGACACGAGTTTACATGTATCAGGATCAACACCGCGTTACATTGTGTGCACAGGCCCTTAGGCCTCTGGACGCACATTTAATTGTATGCAAATAGACATCACATTGAAACTCGGAAGCGTCCTTCATCTGTGTCAGCGATCTGAGGATTTCTGACCTAGGGACTCCTTCTTCTAAGTCTCTGGTGAGATGACAGCCATATACGCAGTGACCTGGTTCCTGGAATAGCTGACAAAGCTGCTTTGCATGCTCATATGGATGAGACATACAGTCCTATGAAAAAGTTTGGGCACCCCTATTAATCTTAATCATTTTTAGTTCTAAATATTTTGGTGTTTGCAGCAGCCATTTCAGTTTGATATATCTAATAACTGATGGACACAGTAATATTTCAGGACTGAAATGAGGTTTATTGTACTAACAGAAAATGTGCAATATGCATTAAACCAAAATTTGACCGGTGCAAAAGTATGGGCACCTCAACAGAAAAGTGACATTAATATTTTAGAGATGAGCGAACAGTGTTCTATCGAACTCATGTTCGATCGGATATTAGGCTGTTCGGCATGTTCGAATCGAATCGAACACCGCGTGGTAAAGTGCGCCATTACTCGATTCCCCTCCCACCTTCCCTGGCGCCTTTTTTGCTCCAATAACAGCGCAGGGTAGGTGGGACAGGAACTACGACACCGGTGACGTTGAGAAAAGTAGGCAAAACCCATTGGCTGCCGAAAACATGTGACCTCTAATTTAAAAGAACAGCGCCGCCCAGGTTCGCGTCATTCTGAGCTTGCAATTCACCGAGGACGGAGGTTTCCGTCCAGCTAGCTAGGGCTTAGATTCTGGGTAGGCAGGGACAGGCTAGGATAGGAAGGAGAAGACAACCAACAGCTCTTATAAGAGCTAAATTCCAGGGAGAAGCTTGTCAGTGTAACGTGGCACTGACGGGCTCAATCGCCGCAACCCAGCTTTCCCAGGATCCTGAATGGAATACACTGTCAGTGTATTCCCGTATACCCGATATATACCCCGATACCCGTTCCAACGGTGTGCCCCCCCACCTTCACCCCAGAAATACCCTGCAAGTCCCCTAGCAATAGAATTGGGGCTATATACACCCACAATTTTTACTACTGGTATACAGTGCCATTGTCTGACTGGGAATTCAAAGAATATATTGGGGTTATAAATACCCTCATTTCTTGCTACTGCCATATAGTGCCAGTTTCTGACTGGTAATTCAAAGAATATATTGGGGTTACGTGCACCCACAATTTTTACTACTGGTATACAGTGCCATTGTCTGACTGGGAATTCAAAGAATATATTGGGGTTACGTGCACTCACAATTTTTGCTACTGGTATACAGTGCCAATTTCTAACTAGGAATTCAAAATGCGCAAGGCTCCCGGAAAGGGACGTGGACGAGGCCGTGGGCGAGGTCGGGGGAATGGTTCTGGGGAGCAAGGTAGCAGTGAAGCCACAGGGCGTCCCGTGCCTACTCCTGTGGGGCAGCAAGCATTGCGCCACTCCACAGTGCCAGGGTTGCTTGCCACATTAACTAAACTGCAGGGTACAAACCTTAGTAGGCCCGAGAACCAGGAACAGGTCTTGCAATGGCTGTCAGAGAACGCTTACAGCACATTGTCCAGCAGCCAGTCAGACTCTGCCTCCTCTCCTCCTATTACCCAACAGTCTTGTCTTCCTTCCTCCCAAAATTCCGAAGCTTTACAGAACAATAACCCAAACTGTCCCTGCTCCCCAGAGCTGTTCTCCGCTCCTTTCATTGTCCCTCAACCTGCCTCTCCACGTCACGATTCCACGAACCTAACAGAGGAGCATCTGTGTCCAGATGCTCAAACACTAGAGTCTCCTCCATCTCCGTTCGATTTGGTGGTGGATGACCAGCAACCCACCCTCATCGACGATGATGTGACGCAGTTGCCGTCAGGGCATCCAGTTGACCGGCGCATTGTGCGGGAGGAGGAGATGAGACAGGAGTTGGAAGAGGAAGTGGTGGATGATGAGGACACTGACCCGACCTGGACAGGGGGGATGTCAAGCGGGGAAAGTAGTGTGGATGTTGAGGCAGGTGCAGCACCAAAAAGGGTAGCTAGAGGCAGAGGTCAGCAGCTTAGGCGAAGCCAGGCCACACCCGGAATCTCCCAAGATGTTCCAGTTCGTACCCAGCCCCGAAAAACTCCCACCTCGAGGGCACGTTTCTCGAAGGTGTGGAGTTTTTTCAAGGAATGCGCCGAGGACAGATATAGTGTTGTCTGCACAATTTGCCTCTCGAAATTGATTAGGGGCTCTGAGAAGAGCAACCTGTCCACCACTTCAATGCGCCGTCATTTGGAATCCAAGCACTGGAATCAGTGGCAGGCAGCAACGGCAGGACAAAGGCCGCCTGCCGTTCACGCCACTGCCACTGCCTCTGCCACTGCCTCTGCCTCTGCCACTGCCACTGCTGACTGTGCTGGCGATGCACTCCAGAGGACGAGCCAGGACACCACTTCATCTGCCTCCGCCACTTTGTTGACTTCTCCCTCATCCTCCCCTGGTCCTGTCTTATCTCCTTCTCCTGCACCATCAAAGGCACCATCAGGCGTTTCTTTACAACAACCCACCATCTCTCAGACATTGGAGCGGCGGCAGAAATACACTGCTAACCACCCACACGCGCAAGCCTTGAACGCCAACATCGCTAAACTGCTGGCCCAGGAGATGTTGGCGTTCCGGCTTGTTGAAACTCCCGCCTTCCTGGACCTGATGGCAACTGCGGCACCTCGCTATGCCGTCCCTAGCCGTCACTACTTCTCCCGGTGTGCCGTCCCCGCCTTGCACCAGCACGTGTCACTCAACATCAGGCGGGCCCTTAGTTCCGCGCTTTGCACAAAGGTCCACTTGACCACCGACGCGTGGACAAGTGCATGCGGACAGGGACGCTACATTTCACTGACGGCACACTGGGTGAATGTAGTTGAGGCTGGGACTGCTTCCCAAACTGGCCCGGTGTACCTCGTCTCCCCGCCTAACATTCCTGGCAGGGACACGAGAAGAACACCCCCCTCCTCCTCCTCCTCTACCGCCTCCTCCTCCGCCACCGCCTCCTCCTCCGCCACCGCCTCCTCCTCCGCTGTTAGATTGACCCCAGCTACGAGTTGGAAACGTTGCAGCACTGGCGTTGGTAGACGTCAGCAGGCTGTGCTGAAGCTGATCAGCTTGGGGGACAGACAGCACACTGCCTCCGAGGTGAGGGATGCCCTCCTCGATGAGACGGCAATATGGTTTGAGCCGCTGCACCTGGGCCCAGGCATGGTCGTTTGTGATAACGGCCGGAACCTGGTAGCAGCTCTGGAGCTTGCCGGACTCCAACATGTTCCATGCCTGGCCCACGTCTTCAACCTAGTGGTGCAACGTTTCCTAAAGAGCTACCCCAATGTTCCAGAGCTACTGGTGAAAGTGCGGCGCATGTGCGCCCACTTTCGCAAGTCGACAGTAGCCGCTGCTAGCTTAAAATCTCTCCAGCAACGCCTGCATGTGCCACAACACCGGCTTTTGTGCGACGTCCCCACACGCTGGAACTCAACGTTTCAGATGTTGAATAGAGTGGTTGAGCAGCAGAGACCTTTGATGGAATACCAGCTACAAAACCCTAGGGTGCCACAAAGTCAGCTGCCTCAGTTTCACATCCATGAGTGGCCATGGATGAGAGACCTTTGTGACATCCTACGGGTCTTTGAGGAGTCCACAAGGAGGGTGAGCTCTGAGGATGCGATGGTGAGCCTTACAATCCCGCTCTTGTGTGTTCTGAGAGAATCCCTGATTGACATCAGGGATAACTCAGATCACACAGAGGAGTTAGGGATAGCATCCGATCCGTCACAGCTGGAGAGTAGGTCCACACATCTGTCCGCTTCACTGCGTTTAATGGAGGAGGAGGAGGAGGAGGAAGAAGAGTTGTCCGATGATGTGATGGTGATACAGGAGGCTTCCGGGCAACTTCGAATCGTCCCATTGTTGCAGCGCGGATGGGTAGACATGGAGGATGAGGAGGAAATGGAGATTGAACTTTCCGGTGGGGCCAGAGGAGTCATGCCAACTAACACTGTGGCAGACATGGCTGAGTTCATGTTGGGGTGCTTTACAACCGACAAGCGTATTGTCAAAATCATGGAGGACAACCAGTACTGGATCTTTGCTATCCTTGACCCCCGGTATAAAAACAACATCTCGTCTTTTATTCTGGTAGAGGGGAGGGCCAATCGCATCAATGCTTGCCACAGGCAATTGGTGCAGAATATGATGGAGATGTTTCCAGCATGTGACGTTGGCGGCAGGGAGGGCAGTTCCTCCAGTAGGCAACCAAGTTCTCACCGGTCCACACAAACGAGGGGCACACTGTCTAAGGTCTGGGACACCTTGATGGCACCCCCTCGCCAAAGTGCCGCCACGGAGGGTCCTAGTGTCACCAGGCGTGAGAAGTATAGGCGCATGTTGCGGGAATACCTTTCCGACCACAGCCCTGTCCTCTCCGACCCCTCTGCGCCCTACACGTATTGGGTGTCGAAGTTGGACCTGTGGCTTGAACTTGCCCTATATGCCTTGGAGGTGCTGTCCTGTCCTGCCGCCAGCGTCCTATCTGAGAGGGTGTTCAGTGCAGCCGGTGGCATCATCACTGACAAGCGCACCCGTCTGTCAGCTGAGAGTGCCGACCGGCTCACTTTGATTAAAATGAACCACCACTGGGTAGAGCCGTCATTTTTGTGCCCACCTGTGTAAAGCACCCCAACATGAAACTCCATGTCTGTACTCAACCTCTCCAATTCCTCCGCATCCTCATACTCATCCACCATAAGCGTTGCACAATTCTGCTAATACTAGGCTCCCTCCACCCTGATTTCCCCCAACTCTGCTGGTTAGAGGCTCCCTCCACCCTGATTTCCACCAACTCTGCTGGTTAGAGGCACCCTCCACCATGAATTTGCCCAAACTGGGCTGTTTAGAGGCTCCCTCCACCATGAATTGGTCCAAACTGGGGTTTTTAGAGGCTCCCTCCACCATGAATTGGTCCAAACTGGGCTGTTTAGCGGCTCCCTCCACCATTAATTGGTCCAAACTGGGCTGGTTAGAGGCTCCCTCCACCATGAATTTGCCCAAACTGGGCTGTTTAGAGGCTCCCTCCACCATGAATTTGCCCAAACTGGGCTGGTTAGAGGCTCCCTCCACCATGAATTGGTCCAAACTGGGGTTTTTAGAGGCTCCCTCCACCATGAATTGGTCCAAACTTGGCTGTTTAGAGGCTCCCTCCACCATTAATTGGTCCAAACTGGGCTGGTTAGAGGCTCCCTCCACCATGAATTGGTCCAAACTGGGTTTTTTAGAGGCTCCCTCCACCATGAATTGGTCCAAACTGGGGTTTTTAGAGGCTCCCTCCACCATGAATTGGTCCAAACTGGGCTGTTTAGCGGCTCCCTCCACCATTAATTGGTCCAAACTGGGCTGGTTAGAGGCTCCCTCCACCATGAATTTGCCCAAACTGGGCTGTTTAGAGGCTCCCTCCACCATGAATTTGCCCAAACTGGGCTGGTTAGAGGCTCCCTCCACCATGAATTGGTCCAAACTGGGGTTTTTAGAGGCTCCCTCCACCATGAATTGGTCCAAACTTGGCTGTTTAGAGGCTCCCTCCACCATTAATTGGTCCAAACTGGGCTGGTTAGAGGCTCCCTCCACCATGAATTGGTCCAAACTGGGTTTTTTAGAGGCTCCCTCCACCATGAATTGGTCCAAACTGGGGTTTTTAGAGGCTCCCTCCACCATGAATTGGTCCAAACTGGGCTGTTTAGCGGCTCCCTGCACCATTAATTGGTCCAAACTGGGCTGGTTAGAGGCTCCCTCCACCATGAATGTGCCCAAACTGGGCTGTTTAGAGGCTCCCTCCACCATGAATTTGCCCAAACTGGGCTGGTTAGAGGCTCCCTCCACCATGAATTGGTCCAAACTGGGGTTTTTAGAGGCTCCCTCCACCATGAATTGGTCCAAACTTGGCTGTTTAGAGGCTCCCTCCACCATGAATTTGCCCAAACTGGGCTGGTTAGAGGCTCCCTCCACCATGAATTGGTCCAAACTGGGGTTTTTAGAGGCTCCCTCCACCATTAATTGGTCCAAACTGGGCTGGTTAGAGGCTCCCTCCACCATGAATTGGTCCAAACTGGGTTTTTTAGAGGCTCCCTCCACCATGAATTGGTCCAAACTGGGCTGTTTAGAGGCTCCCTCCACCATGAATTTGCCCAAACTGGGCTGGTTAGAGGCTCCCTCCACCATGAATTGGTCCAAACTGGGCTGGTTAGAGGCTCCCTCCACCATGAATTTGCCCAAACTGGGCTGTTTAGAGGCTCCCTCCACCATGAATTTGCCCAAACTCTGCTGGTTAGAGGCTCAATCCACCCTGATTTTCAAAACAAATGTTGGTGCCAACCTCAACTTACTACAAGGGCCAAATTCACTGCTGGTGACAAGCTCTCCTCACTGCAAGTGCCAAATACACATGTTTCAAGGTGTTTTCCTACTGTCAGAGATGTGGTATTGAGTGTGTAAAGTGTGTAGTTGTTAGGCTGTGATGTTGGGGTAATAGAGGGTCTTTGGTGTGTTAGATGCCCCCAGACATGCTTCCCCTGCTGTCCCAGTGTCATTCCAGAGGTGTTGGCATCATTTCCTGGGGTGTCATAGTGGACTTGGTGACCCTCCAGACACGGATTTGGGTTTCCCCCTTAACGAGTATCTGTTCCCCATAGACTATAATGGGGTTCGAAACCCATTCGAACACACGAACATTGAGCGGCTGTTCGAATCGAATTTCGAACCTCGAATATTTTAGTGTTCGCTCATCTCTATAATATTTAGTAGATCCTCCTTTTGCAAAGATAACAGCCTCTAGTCGCTTCCTGTAGCTTTTAATCAGTTCCTGGATCCTGGATAAAGGTATTTTGGACAAACAATTCAAGTTCAGTTAAGTTAGATGGTTGCCGAGCATGGACAGCCCGCTTCTAATCATCCCACAGATGTTCAATGATATTCAGGTCTGGGGACTGGGATGGCCATTCCAGAACATTGTAATTGTTCCTCTGCATGAATGCCTGAGTCGATTTGGAGCGGTGTTTTGGATCATTGTCTTGCTGAAATATCCATCCCCGGCGTAACTTCAACTTCGTCACTGATTCTTGAACATTATTCTCAAGAATCTGCTGATACTGAGTGGAATCCATGCGACCCTCAACTTTAACAAGATTCCCGATGCCACACAGCCCCAAAGCATGATGGAACCTCCACCAAATCTTACAGTGGGTAGCATGTGTTTTTCTTGGAATGCTGTTTCTTTTTGGACGCCATGCATAACGCCTTTTTTTATAACCAAACAACTCAATTTTTGTTTCCAAAATGAAGCTGCCTTGTCCAAATGTGCTTTTTCATACCTCAGGCAACTCTATTTGTGGCGTACGTGCAGAAACGGCTTCTTTCTCATCACTCTCCCATACAGCTTCTATTTGTGCAAAGTGCGCTGTATTGCTGACCGATGCACAGTGACACCATCTGCAGCAAGATGATGCTGCAGCTCTTTGGAGGTGTCTGTGGATTGTCCTTGACTGTTCTCACCATTCTTCTTCTCTGCCTTTCTGATATTTTTCTTGGCCTGCCACTTCTGGGCTTAACAAGAACTGTCCCTGTGCTCTTCCATTTCCTTACTATGTTCCTCACAGTGGAAACTGACAGGTTAAATCTCTGAGACAACGTTTTGTATCCTTCCCCTGAACAACTATGTTGAACAATCTTTGTTTTCAGATCATTTGAGAGCGGGCTGTCCATGCTCGGCGACCATCTAACTTAACTGAACTTGAATTGTTTTGTAGAAAGAAATGGTCCAAAATCCCTTCATCCAGGATCCAGGAACTGATTAAAAGCTACAGGAAGCGACTAGAGGCTGTTATCTTTGCAAAAGGAGGATCTACTAAATATTAATGTCACTTTTCTGTTGAGGTGCCCATATTTTTGCACCGGTCAATTTTTGGTTTAATGCATATTGCACATTTTCTGTTAGTACAATAAACCTCATTTCAATCCTGAAATATTACTGTGTCCATCAGTTATTAGATATATCAAACTGAAATGGCTGTTGCAAACACCAAAATATTTAGAACTAAAAATGATTAAGATTAATAGGGGTGCCCAAACTTTTTCATAGGACTGTAAGCTTTTGTCAAGATCAAATCTGTCTTTCGGTCCATGGGATCTTTTAACAGCGTAGTATCTTCAGTAGTAGTATCTTCGGATGGAAAGATTGCTTTTTAGTGACTGGAAGATCTACCCTAGGTACAGGTTCACACCAGGAGAGGATGAGTTCTCCAGCCTATAGATGGTGTTAAACCTAGAACCCAGATCTGCCTTTTTTCAGGTTTATCCCAGTCATGTTTCAGCAATTCCTGCAGAACTGGATGACTTGGAAAAACCTTGCCTTTAGGCCGGTTGAAGACAACCATGTAGCAACTGGCCTGCCGTGAATTAAAAGCAAGGGCTGCACACGAGGATGTCCCCATGTCTCGCGCATGCACGCGCCTTGCTTCCTCGGGTCCTTTCAATAAATGAATAGGAACCACAGAAGCACGGACTGTCAGCCCGCAGGAGGGACCATGAAATTCATGGTCATGTGTACGGGCCCATAGAAAAGGATGGGTCAGCGTACTCTGTGTGAAATACACAAATAACTGTTTTAAGTGAATCATGAACTTTCTCCTTGTGGAAAACATAAAACTCTTCTGGGTCGTCGGAATCTGAGATGAATCCCTCATGCGAGTCAGAGCTGGAGGAACTTGGTGCAGGTTCCCGAGTTGAGGAAGACCTTCTGGCCTTTTCATAGACGTGAGCAGACTTTGCCTCCTAAACACTTCAGTAAGCTGCTACTTAAACCAATCCATAAATGCTTTAGGCCCGGTTGTCATCTGCGTTTGGTATTCCTTTCGAGGAGTCCGCTTGGGAATCCCCCGAACAGAAACCTATACGAATTAAAATGCGGTTAGCTAAGAAACCACACGGACCCATAGACTATAATGGGGTCTGTGTGTTTTCCGCACGGTGTCTGCACACATCACGCGGAGAGAAAAATACTGTAAGCAGAGGGCTGAACAGGAGGTGAGGGCGCCATGCTGCCGGTTATTGGCTCAATTTTTAAGAAGTGAACAATGCGCCTCACTACACTGCGCCACATCACTTCCTGTGTGCTGTTACCTCACTTGTGGTTGTTTGCCCACACTGTTGATGAATGCCAGTCCTGGAGCATCATGCATCATCTCTGGATGAGCGTACGCACCATTTCCAGTGCACCATGTGTAGTGAATTGCTGGGCTAGGCGCACATACTTCAGTGAGTACCCAAAGAGAGTCCATGTGCTACCAACCATGTTAAGTGGTGAACTTCTGAACAGGTAACTCCACCAACATGTATGTGGACCAAGGTGTCACGGTTGTGTCTATGCCTCGAGCAACTGAATACTGAATGCAGCGTGCACCACTATGGGAAAGGGGTAGAAGGCTTTCCTGGCGCTACAACAGCTGACTAGGCCCTGTTTGAGGGTGTTGGTCGGCTGTTCCCAAGCTAGGCTTGGCCCTGACAACTTAGATAGGTAGGGAGAGAGCTGAAAGAGGCTAGGGACTGGGGATACTAAAGGTGGTCACTCCAGCGAAGAACAGGTGCACCTGCAAACAGAAACAACTAGGATGGGACGTGGTGGGAAAAAAAACACGCAGCACAACATAAACACACAACAGGAGTATGAGGGAAGGAACAGTGGAATAGTGAGGAAAGGGTTACACAGGACAGGAGCAAAATAAACCTGGACCCCAAAACAAAACCTCACTAATACCCAGACAGTGTCAGGCAACCAGAAAATGTAGGACAGGGGTTGAGTAGAAGTGTAGAGGGAAAAGCCAGACTCACACACAAGGTAACTCTCACACTCCTTCCAAATCAGCTCCTGAGACTGTGCAAGTTCCACAAGTAACTCCTCCTCCTAACTGGGCCACGAGTTCAGGTTGGTAACAACGAAAACCGGCAAAGACTGAAGTCAGCCCTCAACCTTATACAGGCCCCGGAACAATCCGATAGGTTGATGAGTATGACAAACACCTGAGGCTCAAATCAAAGAAACCTCAAGTGTACACTGAAGGCAGATACCCAACACCCAAATCAATAGCCTAGTGGTAAGAAAACCACCAGAGAGCCACAGAACCCCAGCCCAACTCCCCAACCAAACACCACCAGAAAACACACAAATTTCATGAAAGTACTCAGGTCCTGACACAAGCATACCTCCCAACCGTCCCGATTTCCGCGGGACATTCACAATTCCGGTGACTAGAGATGAGCGAACAGTGTTCTATCAAACTCATGTTCGATCGGATATTAGGCTGTTCGGCATGTTCGAATCGAATCGAACACCGCGTGGTAAAGTGCGCCATTACTCGATTCTCCTCCCACCTTCCCTGGCGCCTTTTTTGCTCCAATAACAGCGCAGGGTAGGTGGGACAGGAACTACGACACCGGTGACGTTGAAAAAAGTAGGCAAAACCCATTGGCTGCCGAAAACATGTGACCTCTAATTTAAAAGAACAGCGACGCCCAGGTTCACGTCATTCTGAGCTTGCAATTCACCGAGGACGGAGGTTTCCGTCCAGCTAGCTAGGGCTTAGATTCTGGGTAGGCAGGGACAGGCTAGGATAGGAAGGAGAAGACAACCAACAGCTCTTGTAAGAGCTAAATTCCAGGGAGAAGCTTGTCGGTGTAACGTGGCACTGACGGGCTCAATCGCCGCAACCCAGCTTTCCCAGGATCCTGAATGGAATACACTGTCAGTGTATTCCCGTATACCCGATATATACCCCGATACCCGTTCCAACGGTGTGCCCCCCCCACCTTCACCCCAGAAATACCCTGCAAGTCCCCTAGCAATAGAATTGGGGCTATATACACCCACTATTTTTGCTACTGGTATATAGTGCCATTGTCTCACTGGGAATTCAAAGAATATATTGGGGTTACGTGCACCCACAATTTTTGCTACTGCTATATAGTGCCAGTTTCTGACTGGTAATTCAAAGAATATATTGGGGTTATAAATACCCTCATTTCTTGCTACTGGTATATAGTGCCATTGTCTGACTGGGAATTCAAAGAATATATTGGGGTTACGTGCACCCACAATTTTTGCTACTGGTATATAGTGCCAATTTCTAACTGGGAATTCAAAATGCGCAAGGCTCCCAGAAAGGGACGTGGACGAGGCCGTGGGCGAGGTCGGGGGAATGGTTCTGGGGAGCAAGGTAGCAGTGAAGCCACAGGGCGTCCCGTGCCTACTCCTGTGGGGCAGCAAGCATTGCGCCACTCCACAGTGCCAGGGTTGCTTGCCACATTAACTAAACTGCAGGGTACAAACCTTAGTAGGCCCGAGAACCAGGAACAGGTCTTGCAATGGCTGTCAGAGAACGCTTACAGCACATTGTCCAGCAGCCAGTCAGACTCTGCCTCCTCTCCTCCTATTACCCAACAGTCTTGTCCTCCTTCCTCCCAAAATTCCCAAGCTTCACAGAACAATAACCCCAACTGTCCCTGCTCCCCAGAGCTGTTCTCCGCTCCTTTCATTGTCCCTCAACCTGCCTCTCCACGTCACGATTCCACGAACCTAACAGAGGAGCATCTGTGTCCAGATGCTCAAACACTAGAGTCTCCTCCATCTCCGTTCGATTTGGTGGTGGATGACCAGCAACCCACCCTCATCGACGATGATGTGACGCAGTTGCCGTCAGGGCATCCAGTTGACCGGCGCATTGTGCGGGAGGAGGAGATGAGACAGGAGTTGGAAGAGGAAGTGGTGGATGATGAGGACACTGACCCGACCTGGACAGGGGGGATGTCAAGCGGGGAAAGTAGTGTGGATGTTGAGGCAGGTGCAGCACCAAAAAGGGTAGCTAGAGGCAGAGGCAGAGGTCAGCAGCTTAGGCGAAGCCAGGCCACACCCGGAATCTCCCAAGATGTTCCAGTTCGTACCCAGCCCCGAAAAACTCCCACCTCGAGGGCACGTTTCTCG
Organism: Leptodactylus fuscus; assembly: GCF_031893055.1. NCBI lineage: Eukaryota > Metazoa > Chordata > Amphibia > Anura > Leptodactylidae > Leptodactylus > Leptodactylus fuscus. Next base: position 243,345,138 of record NC_134267.1, read on the forward strand.
AAGGTGTGGAGTTTTTTCAAGGAATGCGCCGAGGACAGATATAGTGTTGTCTGCACAATTTGCCTCTCGAAATTGATTAGGGGCTCTGAGAAGAGCAACCTGTCCACCACTTCAATGCGCCGTCATTTGGAATCCAAGCACTGGAATCAGTGGCAGGCAGCAACGGCAGGACAAAGGCCGCCTGCCGTTCACGCCACTGCCACTGCCTCTGCCACTGCCTCTGCCACTGCCACTGCTGACTGTGCTGGCGATGCACTCCAGAGGACGAGCCAGGACACCACTTCATCTGCCTCCGCCACTTTGTTGACTTCTCCCTCATCCTCCCCTGTTCCTGTCTTATCTCCTTCTCCTGCACCATCAAAGGCACCATCAGGCGCTTCTTTACAACAACCCACCATCTCTCAGACATTGGAGCGGCGGCAGAAATACACTGCTAACCACCCACACGCGCAAGCCTTGAACGCCAACATCGCTAAACTGCTGGCCCAGGAGATGTTGGCGTTCCGGCTTGTTGAAACTCCCGCCTTCCTGGACCTGATGGCAACTGCGGCACCTCGCTATGCCGTCCCTAGCCGTCACTACTTCTCCCGGTGTGCCGTCCCCGCCTTGCACCAGCACGTGTCACTCAACATCAGGCAGGCCCTTAGTTCCGCGCTTTGCACAAAGGTCCACTTGACCACCGATGCGTGGACAAGTGCATGCGGACAGGGACGCTACATTTCACTGACGGCACACTGGGTGAATGTAGTTGAGGCTGGGACTGCTTCCCAAACTGGCCCGGTGTACCTCGTCTCCCCGCCTAACATTCCTGGCAGGGACACGAGAAGAACACCCCCCTCCTCCTCCTCCTCTACCGCCTCCTCCTCCGCCACCGCCTCCTCCTCCGCTGTTAGATTGACCCCAGCTACGAGTTGGAAACGTTGCAGCACTGGCGTTGGTAGACGTCAGCAGGCTGTGCTGAAGCTGATCAGCTTGGGGGACAGACAGCACACTGCCTCCGAGGTGAGGGATGCCCTCCTCGATGAGACGGCAATATGGTTTGAGCCGCTGCACCTGGGCCCAGGCATGGTCGTTTGTGATAACGGCCGGAACCTGGTAGCAGCTCTGGAGCTTGCCGGACTCCAACATGTTCCATGCCTGGCCCACGTCTTCAACCTAGTGGTGCAACGTTTCCTAAAGAGCTACCCCAATGTTCCAGAGCTACTGGTGAAAGTGCGGCGCATGTGCGCCCACTTTCGCAAGTCGACAGTAGCCGCTGCTAGCTTAAAATCTCTCCAGCAACACCTGCATGTGCCACAACACCGGCTTTTGTGCGATGTCCCCACACGCTGGAACTCAACGTTTCAGATGTTGAATAGAGTGGTTGAGCAGCAGAGACCTTTGATGGAATACCAGCTACAAAACCCTAGGGTGCCACAAAGTCAGCTGCCTCAGTTTCACATCCATGAGTGGCCATGGATGAGAGACCTTTGTGACATCCTACGGGTCTTTGAGGAGTCCACAAGGAGGGTGAGCTCTGAGGATGCGATGGTGAGCCTTACAATCCCGCTCTTGTGTGTTCTGAGAGAATCCCTGATTGACATCAGGGATAACTCAGATCACACAGAGGAGTTAGGGATAGCATCCGATCCGTCACAGCTGGAGAGTAGGTCCACACATCTGTCCGCTTCACTGCGTTTAATGGAGGAGGAGGAGGAGGAGGAGGAGGAAGAAGAGTTGTCCGATGATGTGATGGTGATACAGGAGGCTTCCGGGCAACTTCGAATCGTCCCATTGTTGCAGCGCGGATGGGTAGACATGGAGGATGAGGAGGAAATGGAGATTGAACTTTCCGGTGGGGCCAGAGGAGTCATGCCAACTAACACTGTGGCAGACATGGCTGAGTTCATGTTGGGGTGCTTTACAACCGACAAGCGTATTGTCAAAATCATGGAGGACAACCAGTACTGGATCTTTGCTATCCTTGACCCCCGGTATAAAAACAACATCTCGTCTTTTATTCCGGTAGAGGGGAGGGCCAATCGCATCAATGCTTGCCACAAGCAATTGGTGCAGAATATGATGGAGATGTTTCCAGCATGTGACATTGGTGGCAGGGAGGGCAGTTCCTCCAGTAGGCGACCAAGTTCTCACCGGTCCACACAAACGAGGGGCACACTGTCTAAGGTCTGGGACACCTTGATGGCACCCCCTCGCCAAAGTGCCGCCACGGAGGGTCCTAGTGTCACCAGGCGTGAGAAGTATAGGCGCATGTTGCGGGAATACCTTTCCGACCACAGCCCTGTCCTCTCCGACCCCTCTGCGCCCTACACGTATTGGGTGTCGAAGTTGGACCTGTGGCTTGAACTTGCCCTATATGCCTTGGAGGTGCTGTCCTGTCCTGCCGCCAGCGTCCTATCTGAGAGGGTGTTCAGTGCAGCCGGTGGCATCATCACTGACAAGCGCACCCGTCTGTCAGCTGAGAGTGCCGACCGGCTCACTTTGATAAAAATGAACCACCACTGGATAGAGCCTTCATTTTTGTGCCCACCTGTGTAAAGCACCCCAACATGAAACTCCATGTCTGTACTCAACCTCTCCAATTCCTCCGCATCCTCATACTCATCCACCATAAGCGTTGCACAATTCTGCTAATACTAGGCTCCCTCCACCCTGATTTCCACCAACTCTGCTGGTTAGAGGCTCCCTCCACCCTGCTTTCCCACAACTCTGCTGGTTAGAGGCTCCCTCCACCCTGATTTCCACCAACTCTGCTGGTTAGAGGCTCCCTCCACCCTGCTTTCCCACAACTCTGCTGGTTAGAGGCTCCCTCCACCCTGATTTCCACCAACTCTGCTGGTTAGAGGCTCCCTCCACCCTGATTTCCACCAACTCTGCTGGTTAGAGGCTCCCTCCACCATGAATTGGTCCAAACTGGGCTGTTTAGAGGCTCCCTCCACCATGAATTGGTCCAAACTGGGGTTTTTAGAGGCTCCCTCCACCATGAATTGGTCCAAACTGGGCTGTTTAGAGGCTCCCTCCACCATGAATTGGTCCAAACTGGGGTTTTTAGAGGCTCCCTCCACCATGAATTGGTCCAAACTGGGCTGGTTAGAGGCTCCCTCCACCATGAATTTGCCCAAACTGGGCTGTTTAGAGGCTCCCTCCACCATGAATTTGTCCAAACTGGGGTTTTTAGAGGCTCCCTCCACCATGAATTGGTCCAAACTGGGGTTTTTAGAGGCTCCCTCCACCATGAATTTGCCCAAACTGGGCTGTTTAGAGGCTCCCTCCACCATGCATTTGCCCAAATTGAGCTGTTTAGAGGCTCCCTCCACCATGAATTGGTCCAAACTGGGGTTTTTAGAGGCTCCCTCCACCATGAATTGGTCCAAACTGGGGTTTTTAGAGGCTCCCTCCACCATGAATTTGCCCAAACTCTGCTGGTTAGAGGCTCAATCCACCCTGATTTTCAAAACAAATGTTGGTGCCAACCTCAACTTACTACAAGGGTCAAATTCACTGCTGGTGACAAGCTCTCCTCACTGCAAGTGCCAAATACACATGTTTCAAGGTGTTTTCCTACTGTCAGAGAGGTGGTATTGAGTGTGTAAAGTGTGTAGTTGTTAGGCTGTGATGTTGGGGTAATAGAGGGTCTTTGGTGTGTTAGATGCCCCCAGACATGCTTCCCCTGCTGTCCCAGTGTCATTCCAGAGGTGTTGGCATCATTTCCTGGGGTGTCATAGTGGACTTGGTGACCCTCCAGACACGGATTTGGGTTTCCCCCTTAACGAGTATCTGTTCCCCATAGACTATAATGGGGTTCGAAACCCGTTCGAACACACGAACATTGAGCATTTTAGTGTTCGCTCATCTCTACCGGTGACGTGTCCCGCGGTCCCAGTTGGAGGGAGGTATGTCCCGATTTCATACAAAACTAAAGCAAGGAGCTGTCAGAGCTCAGCCTCTTGCTTTGCCGCGTCGCTCCGGCTAGTCGCTGTGTAGACACGATGTGATGACGTCACATCGCGCCTACAACTGTGTTAGTGAGACTGCGGCGAGAGCGGCGGAGGAGCAAGGAAAAGGTGAGTATAAGTGTTTTTTGTGTGTAGACATTGAGGTGGAACATGAAACTGGGGGCAGATGAAGGAAGGGACGGCATGACACTGGGGGCAGAGATGTGGGGACATGAATCTGGGGGCAGAGATGGGGGACATGAATCTGGGGGCAGAGATGGAGAGGACATGAATCTGGGGGCAGAGATGGGGGGACATGATTCTGGGGGGAGAGGGGGGGACATGAATCTGGGGGCAGAGATGGAGGGGGGACATGAATCTGGGGGCAGAGATGGAGGGACATGAATCTGGGGGCAGAGATGGGGGACATGAATCTGAGGGCAGAGATGGAGAGGACATGAATCTGGGGGCAGAGATGGGGGGACATGAATCTGGGGGCAGAGATGGAGGGACATGAATCTGGGGGCAGAGATGGGGGGACATGAATCTGGGGGCAGAGATGGGGGACATGAATCTGGGGGAAGAGATGGAGAGGACATGAATCTGGGGGCAGAGATGGGGGACATGAATCTGGGGGCAGAGATGGGGGACATGATTCTGGGGGCAGAGATTGGGGGATCTTGAATCTGGGTGCAGAGATGGGGGACAGGAAACTGAGGGCAGAGATGGGGCACATGAATCTGGTGGCAGAGATGGAGGGGACATGAATCTGGTGGCAGAGATGGAGGGGACATGAATCTGGGGGCAGAGATGGGGCACATGAATCTGGTGGCAGAGATGGAGGGGACATGAATCTGGTGGCAGAGATGGAGGGGACATGAATCTGGTGGCAGAGATGGAGGGGACATGAAACTGGGGGCAGAGATGGAGGGGGGACATATAATTTACAGGTGACTGTAGGACGATTATACTGTGTGTGGGCACATGAAAAATTAATGAGTGGGCGGAGTCAACACAAAAGTGGGCGGGGCTAAATTTGCCACGGCACGTGTAGGCGCACATTTTGTCCCTCTTTCGGTTCTTCAAAAGTTGGGAGGTATGCACAAGGCCATTCCAAACAGAAAACAATCAGTATCATCTTGGAAAACCTTCAAAACTGAGGGACAGGGACCCAGCCCTGTACACAGCCTGGAAAACAGGCAAAATATGGAGACCCTGGGAAATCTTTCATATTCAAAGAGTGTAAAAGCAGAAAAACGTAATAAAACCGATAGAAATCTGATATCGCCGTAATCGGAGCGACCCCCGGACAAAGCTGCCATGTCATGTATAACGCAGGGGGAACGGCGTACTAACAAAACATTAGGATAGACTTGTGTGATGTCACATGGACCCCAAAATCATGAATAAAAGATAATACAGCGCTGCGAAATATGTCGGCGCTATCTAAATAAAATGTATTATTATTATAAAAACATTATATGTACCCCAAAATGGTGGCAAATGAAAATACCCAGAATAAGCCCCAAATAGCAATGTGGACACCAGACAACTGCTATATACCACTATATGGTCACTGTACAGCTGCTATATACCACTATATGGAGAGAATATTGGTATAAATAGGTCAGAGTTTACTCAGACATGTTTGTGACCCAGACGGCTGCTTAAGCTGTCCGGGTCTTGACCACGCGCTCCTTCCTCCTTCCCCCCTCCCAGTGGCTGATGCTGGCCTGGGCGGGGTTTGGGGAAGGGTCGGGGCTTGCCAGCCCTATTTAGGCTCCGGCGCTGGGCGGGGACTTCCTCTTTGATCCCCCGCCATCGTCGGAGAAAGAAGGCCTCGACCGTGATGGTGGAGAGCACCCGGCAACAGCAGCTCATGGAGCTGCTGCAACAGCGGGTAAGGGATGAGGGGACGGCATGGCTGGAGTCACTGCTCACTTCGAGTGGGGGGTCCAGCCTGCCTTCTGCTCCACCGGAGTCGCAGCGGGCGGCCTCTACCCGGCCTAGCAGGACGGAGAGGCCTCCCGTGCTGCTGTCTCCCGACACGGCCCCTAGTGCTCGGAGTAGGGCTCCGGCACGGGGGTCCGTGCGCTCTGTTTCACGCGGTGCCCGAGCTTCTGTGCGTACCGGGCGGCGCGCGAGTTCCCTGGCAGGTAGTGCCGGCGCCCGCGCACGTGGCTGATCCGGCTATGGGGGGCGAGGCACCGCCCCCTCCGGCCATTTTGGATACAGTGGCCCCTAGCCTGCCGCCTGTGGCTGTTCCCCTGGTCCCCCACACTTCTGCAGGGAGTGCCTCCCCTATGGTGGCCTCCCAGCAGGCCCAGGCTGTGTTGGCCCCATTTGGTCCTAGTGACCCCCCGGCTCTTGCCGCTCCCTTGGCGCCTCCACCGCCGCCGGATAGATTGGCGTGGTGGTTTGGGAGGGCGACTACCACCCCTGCTGGGGCAGACAGTGCGGCGGTTTCCCAGAAAGTAGCGGCCGGTGTATCCGCCTAGGCTTCCTCTGCTGTGCCTCTACCGGCGAGTTTCAGCGCGGCTGAGGCTTCCCCCGAATTGGTCCAGGAAAGTGAGGAGGAGTTCTTCGAAGTAGATTATGTGCCCGGAACTCCTCATGTCTTGCCACGTGCTCACCCCCTTTCGTCTTCTAGTCAGGCGTCGGAGTCTGGAGCCTGCTCCTACAGGAGCTTTGGGGCTGATGATGTGTCCTTGCTTCTGGTCGGTCCCGTCGTTATCGTAGTCGCTCTAGATCGCGGAGTCGGCACAGGCGTCGTGGGTCTCATTATGGTAGGCGTAGGTCGGAGTCCTGTTCATCTTCCTTGTCGCGGGATTCGCGCAGGTCGCGGCGCTCGCATTATATCAGGAGTTCCAGGAGGCGGAGTGGGAGGAGTGAATATGGTTCCGCCCAGGGTGCTCCAGTTGTGCCTGCTGTTGTGGTTCCTGAGCCTTCTCCTATAGTAGCTCCGCTGCCTCCACCCCTGGTCGTTTCGGCGCAGCCTCCAGTGATCCCGGCTGGTGAGTTGTCTTGTTCACAGGCTTGGTCTTCTCAGACACCATCGGCTGGTGGTGATATGTTAGATATCTTAAAAGCAATGGTTACACAGTTGGAAGGTAGGGGGCAGTCACTTGCTTCTCCAGGGGCGGTTGGGACGCAGCCTGAGCCGGTTCCCCCTCCTTCTGGTTTGCGATTTCGTGATTCTTATTTCTGTGCTGTGGCTCCGTTGGGTACTCATGTCTCGGCGGAGCTTAGGCACAATATTACGAATGGTGAATATGTGGATATTTGGCTTTTGTTGTCTCCTGACCAAGTCACCGTAGATAGAGAGAGGGGGTTTGGTTGGGGGGATGACAGGAAGCCGAGAGTGGCTAAGACATTTTCAAATTGGTTGCAAGCCTTTGCGATCTATTCGTGTATTCTGTGTCAGTCAACGCCTACACTGGCGGCTGATTTATTTGTGTATTTGTAGACGATTTTTACAGCTCACAAACTCTATGGTGGAACGGCATGGTGGAAGTACGACGAGGAGTTCCGGCGTCGGTTGGCGCTTCAGCCGGAGGTCGGTTGGGCCTCTAAGGCCACCAACATCTGGATTCAGCTGATGCTCTCGCCGAAGCCGGTAGCTTCTCTCTTTCCATCCGCGGCCGCTGGGGGAGCTGGTTCTCCCTCCGCGGCCGTACGCAGGCCAGGAGCCTGCTGGATGTTTAATGAAGGACACTGTCATTTCTTCGCATCATGCCGTGTCAAGCATGAGTGTTCTATTTGCGGAGGAGCCCATTCCGCCTTGCGCTGTGCCAAGCGCGGTAGAGCCCCTAAGTCCAGTACGGGTAAACCCGAGGATGCCGGTGAGCGCGGTAAGGATGCGCCCCTGGCTCGACAGGTACCCCAGGAGGCAGGAGGCAGACCTGCTTCTTAACGGTTTTATGTTTGGGTTTTATATCCCTCATGTTCATAGTTCATCAGTTATGTTCTCTGATAATTTACGTTCTGTGCAGAAAGATTTGGTTGTTGCTCAGGCTAAGATCGACAAAGAAGTGGAGTTGGGCCCCTTGGCTGGTCCTTTTACGGAGCCCCCCTTTCCAAATTTCAGGGTGTCCTCGCTGGGATTGGTTCCGAAAAAGGAGGCGGGAAAGTTCCTGACTGATTCACCATTTATCCTTCCCTCCGGGCGAGTTGGTGAATGATGGCATCCCGAAGGAAGAGACGATGGTGTCGGACGTCTCGTTTGATCCCCGTCGGTCATTCACTATCTAGATGATTTTCTTTTTGTTGGTCCTGCTGCTTCGCGTTTATGTGAATATTTGCTTAACACTTTCCGTTTTTTTTCAGGTTACTTCGGGGTCCCCTTGGCCCGTGATAAGACGGAGGGCCCGGTTTCGTCACTCTCCTTCCTGGGTATACTTATTGATTCGGATCATATGATTCTTCAGCTCCCGCAGGATAAGTTGTCTCGCCTACGTGCGGAGGTGGACTTTTGCTTGTTGGCCCGCAAGGTCCAGCTGTCCTGTTTGCAGTCGTTGCTGGGACAGTTGGCCTTTGCGTGTAGGATTTTTCCTATGGGGTGTGTTTTTTCACGCCGTTTGTCTATGGCCACAGCTGGGGTTCGCATGCCGCATCATTTTGTGCGGATAACGAGTGTCCTGCGGGAGGACCTGAAGGTCTGAAAGTCCTTTTTGTTAGATTATTCTGGTGTTTCTTGTTTCCCTGAGAAGGAGTTGTGCAACGCCGACCTCCAGCTTTTCACGGATGCGGCCAGTTCGTTTGGTTATGGGGCCATTTTTGGTTCGCACTGGTCCGCTGCCCCCTGGTCCCAGAGCTGGTTGTCCGCGGGATTTACGCGCAACCTTACCTTGTTGGAATTGTTTCCAATTGTGGTGGCTTTGGAGTTGTGGGGCGCGGACATGTCAAACAAGCGAGTTTTGTTTTGGTGTGATATTGAGAGTGCGGTCTCTGCAATTAATTGCCTTTCTTCCAGCTCTTTGCCTGTTTTGTCTTTGTTGCGGCATTTGGTATTAAAATGTCTTCAGTTTATTGTGGTTTTCAAAGCTCGCCATGTGCCTGGTGTTGATAATGTCGTTGCTGATGCTCTTTCTCGTTTTCAGTGGGAGCACTTCAGAGATATGCACCCGAGAACGGATTTGGTGGGCTGCCCGTGCCCTCCTTTGCTGTGGGTCCTGGTTCTGCAGTCTTGAGCCCATTGTTACAGGATTCAGTTACGGCGGCGACATGGTCAGCACATGGTAAGGCGTGGGGTGAATGGCTGTCCTTTGGTCAGCCGGAGAGATAGTTGGATTCTGAATGTTGTAGGGATTTGACGTTTTCTTACCTGGCTCGTTTGAAGTCTGAGGGTGTATCGGCCTCTACTGCCGCTAGGAGGTTATCGGGTGTGGCCTTTGGGCTTAAGCTGTTGGGTGTTCCTGATGATACTAAAGAATTTGCTTTTCAGCTGATTTTGCGCGGTTGGAAGAAGTCTGCGCGCCCCGTGGATAGGCGACGGCCGGTTTAGTTTTTTCTGTTACACCGCCTGGTCGGAGTTGCGTCGTTGGTCTATTCTTCGCCTTTCGAGGCGGAGCTGTTGAGTTGTGCATTTGTTTTGGCCTTTTTCGGTGCGTTGCGTGTGGGTGAGTTGGTCGCCCCGTCACGGCGGGCTGCGGGTGGGTTAAACGTGATAAAGCGTGTTAAACGGTCTAAGACTGATCCTTATGGTCAGGGTACATGGTTGACTATTTCGCATTTAGAGGGCCCCTTATGTCCGGTAGACCGGGTGCGTCGTTTTGTGTCCGTACGACCCCCGTCCAGTCAGTTTTTGGTTCATGTGGATGGTTCCTTTTTTACTAGATTCCAGTTTGAATCCTTGTTTAAGCGATGTCTCGTCACTTTGGGTGTGCCTCCGGATGATTTCGGTACTCACTTGTTCCATATACGGGCAGCTACTGCGGTCGATGCGGCAGGCCTTACTGAGGACAAGATAAAGCGTATCGGTCGTTGGCGGTCCAGTTTTTACAGGCGTTATGTTCGCCCGGGTCTTCTCGCTGTTTAGTTTTTAGTTTTGCTTCATTGTTTCTTTGTTTGTGTTTTCTTTTGGCTTAATTCTGTGTGTTTTTCTTCCCTTTCCTTGTTTACTTCGGGATATGATCATAATTTGTTAAAAAAAAAAAAATCCTGTTATTAATGATGTTTTTGTTGTTTTAGGTCAGTATCCGGTGGTCTGGATTCTCGGCCACTCTTATGTATATTGGGTGGCTCGACGTGCCGCTGTCCGGCCAGGAGGCCTGCAGCTGGGTTTTCAGGATTCGGAGCTCAAATGGCACGGCGTCCGGGGCATGAGCTGGTTGCAGATGCTGCCACAGGTCATTGAGATTGGTAGATCCTCCCAGGCCCCGGTGGTGCTGCTGTTTCATATGGGTGGCAACGATTTGGGTGTGATAAACTTATCTGAACTGATTTTGTTGATCCGCTCGGATGTGGATCGGTTTCCAGCTTTCTTCCAGGATGTCGTGATTGTATGGTTGGAGGTTGTGCCCAGGGCACGGTGGCGAGATGCCCGAGAACCAGCGGCTTTGGAGCGTGCCAGACGTCTGCTCAACTTGCGGGTGTCACGCCACGTGCGCTCCCGTGCTGGGGTGGTGGTTAGGCACAGACAGCTGGAGGGTGACAATAGGGCGCTGCTCCGCAGAGATGGTGTCCATTTGACCGATATCAGTCTGGATATTTTCTTGTCTGGGCTTCAGGATGGGATTGAGCAGGCGTTGTTTATGCTCTTGGAGGGGGGTCGGACCCCTTTGTAGGTTTACGTCGGGTTCCGGTGGCGGGACCTTGCGCCTCCCCTTCCCCCCTTTTGGTCATCTGGTGTAGAAGATGAGAGGCGCGTCACCCACTGAACATCACGCACATGCACACCGCAGGCGGTGGCGGGGCATTCCGGTGACGCGCTTGTCTTGGCATAGAAGGGGGGTAGCAGGGTTCTGCTGATGTGTTTATTTAATAAAGCTGTGGCCGACCCCCACATTTTCACCCAAGAGAGTGTTCGTGTTTTGTTATGTTGGGGATTTGATCAGTCGCAGGGGGGGGGAGGGTTGGTCCCAGGTATCCACATCACAGTATGCTTGGTCTGTCCCCCTGCGCTGTAACCATACTAAACGTGAAGAAACACAACTCCGCCCCCATATACTGGTCACATGATAGCGGTGACATCATCCCAGGTCCTTCAGCTCTTGCAGCTCCTGCTCAGTGGATATACTGTATATACAGCAGTGACCGCTCTCTCTGTTATCAGCCATTACCCCAGGCTATAGATATATATATATACTGTATATACAGCAGTGACCGCTCTCTCTGTTATCAGCCATTACCCCAGGCTATAGATATATATATATACTGTATATACAGCAGTGACCGCTCTCAGGACACGTTCACACTGCGGCTAGAAGGTAAGATGACATCACTGCTCCAGGTGTGAACAGAGTCTTAGTTACATCCAGTTTCCTCCTCTTCTCCTCCAGACGCTCCTTCTCCTGAATGACCCACCAAGGATGGACAAGGACAGGACTGAGATCACCAGAAGAATATTAGACTTCACCTTGGAGATCATCTATCTGCTGAGCGGAGAGGTATCTGTACTACATTTCTATCATCTCCCTGCTGAGCGGAGAGGTATCTGTACTACATTTCTATCATCTATCTGCTGAGCGGAGAGGTATCTGTACTACATTTCTATCATCTCCCTGCTGAGCGGAGAGGTATCTGTACTACATTTCTATCATCTATCTGCTGAGCGGAGAGGTATCTGTACTACATTTCTATCATGTATCTGCTGAGCGGAGAGGTATCTGTACTACATTTCTATCATCTATCTGCTGAGCGGAGAGGTATCTGTACTACATTTCTATCATCTATCTGCTGAGCGGAGAGGTATCTGTACTACATTTCTATCATCTCCCTGCTGAGCGGAGAGGTATCTGTACTACATTTCTATCATCTATCTGCTGAGCGGAGAGGTATCTGTACTACATTTCTATCATCTATCTGCTGAGCGGAGAGGTAACTGTACTACATTTCTATCATCTATCTGCTGAGCGGAGAGGTATCTGTACTACATTTCTATCATCTATCTGCTGAGCGGAGAGGTATCTGTACTACATTTCTATCATCTCCCTACTGAGCGGAGAGGTATCTGTACTACATTTCTATCATCTATCTGCTGAGCGGAGAGGTATCTGTACTACATTTCTATCATCTATCTGCTGAGCGGAGAGGTATCTGTACTACATTTCTATCATCTCCCTGCTGAGCGGAGAGGTAACTGTACTACATTTCTATCATCTATCTGCTGAGCGGAGAGGTATCTGTACTACATTTCTATCATCTATCTGCTGAGCGGAGAGGTAACTGTACTACATTTCTATCATCTATCTGCTGAGCGGAGAGGTAACTGTACTACATTTCTATCATCTATCTGCTGAGCGGAGAGGTATCTGTACTTCATTTCTATCATCTATCTGCTGAGCGGAGAGGTATCTGTACTACATTTCTATCATCTATCTGCTGAGCGGAGAGGTATCTGTACTACATTTCTATCATGTATCTGCTGAGCGGAGAGGTATCTGTACTACATTTCTATCATCACCCTGCTGAGCGGAGAGGTATCTGTACTACATTTCTATCATGTATCTGCTGAGCGGAGAGGTATCTGTACTACATTTCTATCATCTATCTGCTGAGCGGAGAGGTATCTGTACTACATTTCTATCATGTATCTGCTGAGCGGAGAGGTATCTGTACTACATTTCTATCATCTATCTGCTGAGCGGAGAGGTATCTGTACTACATTTCTATCATCTATCTGCTGAGCGGAGAAGTATCTGTACTACATTTCTATCATGTATCTGCTGAGCGGAGAGGTATCTGTACTATATTTCTATCATCTCCCTGCTGAGCGGAGAGGTATCTGTACTACATTTCTATCATCTATCTGCTGAGCGGAGAGGTATCTGTACTACATTTCTATCATGTATCTGCTGAGCGGAGAGGTATCTGTACTACATTTCTATCATCTATCTGCTGAGCGGAGAGGTATCTGTACTACATTTCTATCATGTATCTGCTGAGCGGAGAGGTATCTGTACTACATTTCTATCATCTATCTGCTGAGCGGAGAGGTAACTGTACTACATTTCTATCATCTATCTGCTGAGCGGAGAGGTATCTGTACTACATTTCTATCATCTATCTGCTGAGCGGAGAGGTATCTGTACTACATTTCTATCATCTCCCTGCTGAGCGGAGAGGTATCTGTACTACATTTCTATCATGTATCTGCTGAGCGGAGAGGTAACTGTACTACATTTCTATCATCTCCCTGCTGAGCGGAGAGGTATCTGTACTACATTTCTATCATCTATCTGCTGAGCGGAGAGGTGTCTGTACTACATTTCTATCATGTATCTGCTGAGCGGAGAGGTGTCTGTACTACATTTCTATCATGTATCTGCTGAGCGGAGAGGTATCTGTACTACATTTCTATCATCTATCTGCTGAGCGGAGAGGTATCTGTACTACATTTCTATCATCTATTGTCTCTCCATACACAGGAATACTCACTAGTGAAGAAGACATCGCGGGACTGTGTGGCCCCCAGCAGCCGGGGCCCCATCACAGAGCCAGGAGGAGGAGGGAGCAGGAGCCGGGGCCCCATCACAGAGCCAGGAGGAGGAGGGAGCAGGAGCCGGGGCCCCATCACAGAGCCAGGAGGAGGAGGGAGCAGGAGCCGGGGCCCCATCACAGCCCCTCCCCCTCTCTCCCTGATACATGAGCAGAAGATTCTAGAACTCACCAACAAGATGCTGGAGCTGCTGACTGGAGAGGTGACACTGCTGGGAATGCTGGGAAATTCTCCAGTAACAGCACTGGAGGGGGAGGGGTGATGACTGTATCATTGTGTTGTCAGGTTCCTATAAGGTGTCAGGATGTCGCTGTCTATTTCTCCATGGAGGAGTGGGAGTATTTAGAAGGAGACGAGGATCGGTACAAGGAGGTGATGATGGAGGACCCCCGGCCCCCCCGGACATCACATGGTAAGAGGAGATATATATATTATATACAGACCCCCGGCCCCCCCGGACATCACATGGTAAGAGGAGATATATATATTATATACAGACCCCCGGCCCCCCCGGACATCACATGGTAAGAGGAGACAGATAGATATATATGTTTATGTGTATATATACAGTACAGACCAAAAGTTTGGCCACACCTTCTCATTCTGTGAGTGTTCTGTATTTCCATGACTATGACAATTGTAGATCACACTGAAGGCATCAAAACTCAGCAGTAAGACATGTGGGATTATAGACTTACCAAACAGTGTGACACAACTGACAATCTGTCTTACATTCTCGGTTCCATTTGCTTTGATTCCTGCTTTGCACACTGTTGGCAGTCTCTTGATGAGCTCCATGAGGTAGTCACCGGGAATGGTTTTCACTTCACAGGTGTGTCCTTTCAGATTTAATAAGTGGGATTTCTTGCCTTATAAATGGGGTTGGGACCATCAGTTGTGTTGTGTAGAAGCCAGGTGGATACACAGCTGATAGTCCGACTGAATAGACTGTTAGAATTTGTATTATGGCAAGAAAAAAGCAGCTAAGTAAAGAAAAACTTTAAGAAATGAAGGTCAGTCAGTCCGAAAAATTGAGAAAACTTTGAAAGTGTCCCCAAGTGCAGTTGCAAAAACCATCAAGTGCTACAAAGAAACTGGCTGACATGAGGAAGACCAAGAGTCACCTCTGCTGCGGAGGATAAGGACCGCCCCAGGAAAGGAGCACCAAGAGTCACCTCTGCTGCGGAGGATAAGGACCGCCCCAGGAAAGGAGGACCAAGAGTCACCTCTGCTGCGGAGGATAAGGACCGCCCCAGGAAAGGAGGACCAAGAGTCACCTCTGCTGCGGAGGATAAGGACCGCCCCAGGAAAGGAGGGCCAAGAGTCACCTCTGCTGCAGAGGATAAAGTCATCCGAGTCACCAGCCTCAGAAATCGCAGGTTACCAGCAGCTCAGATTAGAGAGCAGGTCAATGCCACACAGAGTTCTAGCAGCAGACACATCTCTACAACAACTGGTAAGAGGAGACTTTGTGCAGCAGCCACCGGCCTTCATGGTAAAATAGCTGCTAGAAAACCACTGCTAAGGACCGGCAAAAGCAGAAGAGACCACAAGGAATGGACATGAGACCAGTGGGAATCTGTGCCAAGGTCTGATGAGTCCAAATTTGAGATCTTTGGTTCTAACCACCGTGTCTTAAGTGATCGGATGGACTCTACATGCCTGGTTCCCACCGTGAAGCATGGAGGAGGAGGTGTGATGGTGTGGGGGGGCCAAGCTGGTGACACTGTTGGGGATTTATACTGAACCAGCATGGCTACCACAGCATCTTGCAGCGGCATGCTATTCCATCCGGTTTGCAATTAGTTGGACCATCATTTATTTTTCAACGGGACAATGACCCCAAACACCTCCAGGCTGTGTAAGGGCTATGTGACCAAGAAGGAGAGTGATGGGGGGGCTACACCAGATGACCTGGCCCCCACAGTCACCAGACCTGAACCCAATCCAGATGGTTTGGGGTGAGCTGGACCGCAGAGTGAAGGCAAAAGGGCCAACAAGTGCTAAGCATCTCTGGGAACTCCTTCAAGACTGTTGGAAGACCATTTCAGGTGACTACCTCATGGAGCTCATCAACAGAATGCCAAGAGTGTGCAAAGCAGGAATCAAAGCAAAAGGAAGCGAGAATAGAAGACAGATTGTCAGTTGTGTCACACTGTCTGGTAAGAATATAATCCCACATGTGTTACTTCTGAGGTTTGATGCCTTCAGTGTGATCTACAATTGTCATAATCATGGAAATACAGAAAACTCTGTGACTGAGAAGGTGTGGCCAAACCTTTGGTCTGTACTGTATTGTTAGGGTCATCCCATAACTAATTCTAGACAGATCTCCAGCAGCTCATGTATTCCGTCACTGTGTGTTTGTGTCTCCACAGATGGATCCAGTAGGAGAAATCCCCCCGAGAGATGTCCCCTGAGTCCCCTGTATTCCCAGGACTGCCCAGAGGAGAATGTCCCAGACAGTCAGCAGGTAGATGGCGCTGCTGAGTCCTGGGGCACATCTATATAGGGGGTGGAGCTCGCCGCTCCTGCACTCATACATGTACCAGACAGTCAGCAGGTAGATGGCGCTGCTGAGTCCTGGGGTACATCTATATAGGGGGTGGAGCTCGCCGCTCCTGCACTCATACATGTACCAGACAGTTAGCAGGTAGATGGCGCTGCTGAGTCCTGGGGCACATCTATATAGGGGGTGGAGCTCACTGCTCCTGTACTCATACATGTACCAGACAGTCAGCAGGTAGATGGCGCTGCTGAGTCCTGGGGTACATCTATATAGGGGGTGGAGCTCGCCCCTCCTGCACTCATACATGTACCAGACAGTCAGCAGGTAGATGGCGCTGCTGAGTCCTGGGGTACATCTATATAGGGGGTGGAGCTCGCCGCTCCTGCACTCATACATGTACCAGACAGTCAGCAGGTAGATGGCGCTGCTGAGTCCTGGGGTACATCTATATAGGGGGTGGAGCTCACTGCTCCTGCACTCATACATGTACCAGACAGTCAGCAGGTAGATGGCGCTGCTGAGTCCTGGGGTACATCTATATAGGGGGTGGAGCTTGCCGCTCCTGCACTCATACATGTACCAGACAGTCAGCAGGTAGATGGCGCTGCTGAGTCCAGGGGTACATCTATATAGGGGGTGGAGCTCGCCGCTCCTGCACTCATACATGTACCAGACAGTCAGCAGGTAGATGGCGCTGCTGAGTCCTGGGGTACATCTATATAGGGGGTGGAGCTCACCGCTCCTGTACTCATACATGTACCAGACAGTCAGCAGGTAGATGGCGCTGCTGAGTCCTGGGGTACATCTATATAGGGGGTGGAGCTCGCCGCTCCTGTACTCATACATGTACCAGACAGTCAGCAGGTAGATGGCGCTGCTGAGTCCTGGGGTACATCTATATAGGGGGTGGAGCTCGCCGCTCCTGTACTCATACATGTACCAGACAGTCAGCAGGTAGATGGCGCTGCTGAGTCCTGGGGTACATCTATATAGGGGGTGGAGCTCGCCCCTCCTGAACTCATACATGTACCAGACAGTCAGCAGGTAGATGGCGCTGCTGAGTCCTGGGGTACATCTATATAGGGGGTGGAGCTCACTGCTCCTGCACTCATACATGTACCAGACAGTCAGCAGGTAGATGGCGCTGCTGAGTCCAGGGGTACATCTATATAGGGGGTGGAGCTCGCCGCTCCTGCACTCATACATGTACCAGACAGTCAGCAGGTAGATGGCGCTGCTGAGTCCTGGGGCACATCTATATAGGGGGTGGAGCTCGCTGCTCCTGTACTCACACATGTACCAGACAGTCAGCAGGTAGATGGCGCTGCTGAGTCCTGGGGTACATCTATATAGGGGGTGGAGCTCCTGCACTCATACATGTACCAGACAGTCAGCAGGTAGATGGCGCTGCTGAGTCCTGGGGTACATCTATATAGGGGGTGGAGCTCACCGCTCCTGTACTCATACATGTACCAGACAGTCAGCAGGTAGATGGCGCTGCTGAGTCCTGGGGTACATCTATATAGGGGGTGGAGCTCCTGCACTCATACATGTACCAGACAGTCAGAAGGTAGATGGCGCTGCTGAGTCCTGGGGCACATCTATATAGGGGGTGGAGCTCGCCGCTCCTGCACTCATACATGTACCAGACAGTCAGCAGGTAGATGGCGCTGCTGAGTCCTGGGGTACATCTATATAGGGGGTGGAGCTCGCCGCTCCTGCACTCATACATGTACCAGACAGTCAGCCAGTAGATGGCGCTGCTGAGTCCTGGGGTACATCTATATAGGGGGTGGAGCTCACCGCTCCTGTACTCATACATGTACCAGACAGTCAGCAGGTAGATGGCGCTGCTGAGTCCTGGGGTACATCTATATAGGGGGTGGAGCTCGCCGCTCCTGTACTCATACATGTACCAGACAGTCAGCAGGTAGATGGCGCTGCTGAGTCCTGGGGTACATCTATATAGGGGGTGGAGCAGGCCGCTCCTGCACTCATACATGTACCAGACAGTCAGCAGGTAGATGGCACTGCTGAGTCCTGGGGTACATCTATATAGGGGGTGGAGCTCGCCCCTCTTGCACTCATACATGTCCCAGACAGTCAGCAGGTAGATGGCGCTGCTGAGTCCTGGGGTACATCTATATAGGGGGTGGAGCTCGCCCCTCCTGAACTCATACATGTACCAGACAGTCAGCAGGTAGATGGCGCTGCTGAGTCCTGGGGTACATCTATATAGGGGGTGGAGCTCGCCGCTCCTGTACTCATACATGTACCAGACAGTCAGCAGGTAGATGGCGCTTCTGAGTCCTGGGGCACATCTATATAGGGGGTGGAGCTCACCGCTCCTGCACTCATACATGTACCAGACAGTCAGCAGGTAGATGGCGCTGCTGAGTCCTGGGGTACATCTATATAGGGGGTGGAGCTCCTGCACTCATACATGTACCAGACAGTCAGCAGGTAGATGGCGCTGCTGAGTCCAGGGGTACATCTATATAGGGGGTAGAGCTTGCCGCTCCTGTACTCATACATGTACCAGACAGTCAGCAGGTAGATGGCGCTGCTGAGTCCTGGGGTACATCTATATAGGGGGTGGAGCTCGCCACTCCTGTACTCATACATGTACCAGACAGTCAGCAGGTAGATGGCGCTGCTGAGTCCTGGGGTACATCTATATAGGGGGTGGAGCTCGCCCCTCCTGCACTCATACATGTACCAGACAGTCAGCAGGTAGATGGCGCTGCTGAGTCCTGGGGTACATCTATATAGGGGGTGGAGCTCGCCGCTCCTGTACTCATACATGTACCAGACAGTCAGCAGGTAGATGGCGCTGCTGAGTCCTGGGGTACATCTATATAGGGGGTGGAGCTCACCGCTCCTGCACTCATACATGTACCAGACAGTCAGCAGGTAGATGGCGCTGCTGAGTCCTGGGGTACATCTATGTAGGGGGTGGAGCTCCTGCACTCATACATGTACCAGACAGTCAGCAGGTAGATGGCGCTATAGTCAGAGCATAAAGTGACTGGACCAGAGATATTACATTATTTCTTCCCTGTTTAGGGTGAAGATCTGATGGTTATTAAGGTTGAGGTTAAAGAAGAAGCAGAAGAGGAGACGGATTCCTGGACTGATCAGCAGTGTAAGGAGCGGAGACTTTCTCCTCTAGATACTACTACTCCCATCATCTCCTCATCACATGGCAATCTATCCCATCACTGTGTGTTTCCTACAGATGGAGCCATTGCCAGAAATCAGGGAGAAGATGTGACTGATATTAAAGCGGAGGCTGAAGAAGAGAGGATGAGGGGCCATCACCTGTGTAAGAGGGAAGTGGAGGAGGAGATTCCAGGAGGTGTTACCACAGGTACGGGGTCATGAATGGAGAAGGAGAAGTCCCAGGTTTCTTCAGGTCGGTTCCCCCTTAGACCTCCAGTCCAGTAACTCTCCGGCAGAAAGTAATTCCAGCTATTAAACTAAGAACAGAACTATAAGCCATAAAGCAGAAGTTGTAGCTGAGCGTTGTGTGAATACTGGACTACTGGATAGAGATGGCAGGAGTTTCTGGTCCTGGTCAGACTGGGGCAGCAGCGTCTCCATCCCGCCATTAGTCCTAGTGAATACATTGGGGGAAGTCTCTCTTATTCTCCTTGGAGATCCTACAGATTACTAGGAATAATTTGTCGCGGTTCTTCCCCGGGGACAATCCCTTGGGGTCGGAGGGTCAGAAAGGGCTGAGGATTATCTAGAACTGAATATCGTCCCCGGTCACAATAAGCTGAGAAGGAGAATCCAAGTCTGGTCAGGGCGGCGACTACAAGGACAGACAAGATGGCCCTATCTAGAATGGTGAGGTCACCACAACTGGTTTATGTGTTCGGGGCCGCACCGCTCCGGATCATGTGAAGGAAATAATAAACATCATCTTCTCTCGGGTCCTTGTGATTCCAGGTGACGGCTCAATGTAGAATCCTGATGTATCTAATAAAGGGATTGGCCGCTATATTATAACTACTATATATGTGCTGTATACACTGTGACCCCTTACTAATATACTGCTATATACCCGTCATCACCGCACCCTTGTGTATAGTCCAGGCCCCTTACTAATATACTGCTATATACCCATCATCACCGCACCCCTGTGTATAGTCCAGACCCCTTACTAATATACTGCTATATACCCATCATCACCGCACCCCTGTGTATAGTCCAGGCCCCTTACTAATATACTGCTATATACCCATCATCACCGCACCCTTGTGTATAGTCCAGGCCCCTTACTAATATACCGCTATATACCCTTCATCACCGCACCCTTATGTATAGTCCAGGCCCCTTACTAATATACTGCTATATACCCATCATCACCGCACCCTTGTGTATAGTCCAGGCCCCTTACTAATATACTGCTATATACCCATCATCACCGCACCCTTGTGTATAGTCCAGGCCCCTTACTAATATACTGCTATATACCCATCATCACCGCACCCTTGTGTATAGTCCAGGCCCCTTACTAATATACTGCTATATACCCATCATCACCGCACCCCTGTGTATAGTCCAGGCCCCTTACTAATATACTGCTATATACCCATAATCACCGCACCCTTGTGTATAGTCCAGGCTCCTTACTAATATACTGCTATATACCCATCATCACCGCCCCCTTGTGTATAGTCCAGGCTCCTTACTAATATACTGCTATATACCCATCATCACCGCACCCCTGTGTATAGTCCAGACCCGTCACTAATATACTGCTATATACCCATCATCACCGCACCCCTGTGTATAGTCCAGGCCCCTTACTAATATACCGCTATATACCCATCATCACCGCACCCTTGTGTATAGTCCAGGCCCCTTACTAATATACTGCTATATACCCATCATCACCGCACCCTTGTGTATAGTCCAGACCCCTTACTAATATACCACTATATACCCATCATCACCGCACCCCTGTGTATAGTCCAGACCCGTCACTAATATACTGCTATATACCCATCATCACCGCCCCCTTGTGTATAGTCCAGGCCCCTTACTAATATACCGCTATATACCCATCATCACCGCCCCCTTGTGTAAAGTCCAGGCCCCTTACTAATATACTGCTATATACCCATCATCACCGCCCCCTTGTGTATAGTCCAGGCCCCTTACTAATATACCGCTATATACCCATCATCACCGCCCCCTTGTGTATAGTCCAGACCCCTTACTAATATACTGCTATATACCCATCATCACCGCACCCTTGTGTATAGTCCAGGCCCCTTACTAATATACTGCTATATACCCATCATCACCGCCCCCTTGTGTATAGTCCAGGCTCCTTACTAATATACCGCTATATACCCATCATCACCGCCCCCTTGTGTATAGTCCAGACCCCTTACTAATATACCGCTATATACCCATCATCACCGCACCCTTGTGTATAGTCCAGGCCCCTTACTAATATACTGCTATATACCCATCATCACCGCCCCCTTGTGTATAGTCCAGGCCCCTTACTAATATACCGCTATATACCCATCATCACCGCCCCCTTGTATATAGTCCAGGCTCCTTACTAATATACTGCTATATACCCATCATCACCGCCCCCTTGTGTATAGTCCAGGCCCCTTACTAATATACCGCTATATACCCATCATCACCGCCCCCTTGTGTATAGTCCAGGCCCCTTACTAATATACTGCTATATACCCATCATCACCGCCCCCTTGTGTATAGTCCAGGCCCCTTACTAATATACTGCTATATACCCATCATCACCGCACCCTTGTGTATAGTCCAGGCCCCTTACTAATATACCGCTATATACCCATCATCACCGCCCCCTTGTGTATAGTCCAGGCCCCTTACTAATATACTGCTATATACCCATCATCACCGCACCCTTGTGTATAGTCCAGGCTGAGGATTATCTAGAACTGAATATCGTCCCCGGTCACAATAAGCTGAGAAGGAAAATACTAATATTTCGTATTTTAGGTGACGGCTTACCCCCCTTAACAACTATTGGTCATGAGGGGTTTTACAATGAGGGCTCAGGGGCGGAGCCTCTTCATACATGGTGGGAACCAGCTGTATAATACAGCCAATACCTGCCATGAGTCGGGCCAGCGCCAATTGTGTCAAGAGTAACCCTTAACTCTAAATAGAATTGACTCCAAGGTTGCCGCCATGTTGTAATGATTGTTACCTAGGAGGTGCCTGAACTTCTCCTCTGCCCTGTTTACAGCATTTAGTGATATGCTTTACAGTATAATCACGGCCATAGGTAGCAAAAGCCTGAAGCCGACTCGTGACCTGCTCTGTAGCATCTATAGGTAGTAGTGATGTCATGATGGGTCACTATGGGTGTTATCTGTACAGGTGTCAACATATATTGTGATCCCGTCTGTCTCGAGTGTGATGTAAATGAGGTCACTGATGCAGTGAAATAGTCTTTAGAAATAGCAAGTGTAAGGCTTAGTGGAGAGAGTGAAGATTGCAGGATATATTAATAACAACATGACATGAATGTCATAAAAAACGTGGTTTAAATAATAAGTCATTTTTGGTGAAACATTCCTTTTAAAAATCTAAAAATCTGTAAACCATAAAGTGAACACCATCGCTGGAAAATAAAATTGCATCGGCCACAGCTTTACCTCCAAAAAGTAAAGTGATCCATCAGCCGCACCTTCCCTAAAGTATCAATAAAAACGACATCTTATCCCGCATTAAAAGATGCCAAACACAGCTCCGACACGGTTTTTCATACTTCCCACTGCTACTCACGTGAAGGAGCGTCATCTGTGTACTGTATAAATGTGTCACATATGATATCATCCAGGGGGGTCCTTAAGCATCACAACGATACAAATACAGTTTTCTATTATATTATATTTTGCTTGTGTATTTCCAGCCTGTTATAAATTTCTCTACTTTGTATTTTGAAAAAAGAATCATCAAATCCATTTTCCTCCTACAGAAAATCACAGTAAGAGCTCAGATCTTCTTACACAGAGAAGAAATCACCCAGGAGATGAGCCATCTTCATGCTCAGAACATGGAGAATATCTCAACGATAAATCAAATTTTGTTACACATGAGAGAAGTCACACGGAAGAGAAGTCATTTATATGCCCAGAATGTGGGAAATGTTTTAGCAAAAAATCAAATCATGTAGGAGAGAAGCCATATTCATGTTCAGAATGTGAGAAAGACAAACAAAGTGATCATCAGAGAAGTCACACGGGAGAGAAGCCGTATTCATGTGAAGAGTGTGGGAAATGTTTTCCTTTTAAATCACATCTTATTATACATGAGAAATTCCACAAAGGGGAGAAGCCATATTCATGTTCAGAATGCGGTAAATATTTTTCAAGTAAATCAAATATCATTAGACATCAGAAAATTCATACAGGAGAGAAGCCATATTCCTGTTCAGAATGTGGGAAATGTTTTAGAGTGAAGAATCATTTTGTCGTGCATCAGAGAATTCACACAGGAGAGAAGCCGTATTCATGTTCAGAGTGTGGGAAATGTTTTACAACGAAGAATTATTTTGTTGTGCATCAGAGAATTCACACAGGAGAGAAGCCGTATTCATGTTCTGAATGTGAAAAATGTTTTATGGATAAATCAAGTCTCATTAGACATCAGAGAATTCACACTGGAGAGAAGCCATATTCATGTTCTGAATGTGGCAAATGTTTTACGGCGAATCATCAGTTTATTGCACATCAGAGAATTCATACAGGAGAGAAACCGTATTCATGTTCTGAATGTGGAAAATGTTTTAAAGCGAATCATCATTTTATTGCGCATCAGAGAACTCACACAGGAGTGAAGCGGTATTCATGTTCAGAGTGTGGGAAATGTTTTACGGCGAAGTATCATTTTGTTGCGCATCAGAGAATTCATACAGGAGAGAAGCCGTATTCATGTTCTGAATGTGGAAAACGTTTTATAGATAAATCACGTCTCAATAAACATCAGAAAAATCACACAGGAGAGAAGCCATATTCATGTTCAGAGTGTGGGAAATCTTTTATACAGAAGAGTCACTTTGTTGAGCATCAGAGAATTCATACGGGAGAGAAGCCATATTCATGTTCAGATTGCGGGAAATGTTTTTCAAGTAAATCGGATCTTGTTAAACATGGAAGAATTCATACAGAAGAAAAGCCATATTCATGTTCTAAATGTGGAAAATGTTTTTCAAATAAATCAAATCTTAGGAAACATGGGAGAATTCACACAGGAGAGAAGCCAAATTCATGTTCAGATTGAGGGAAGTGTTTTATTTCAAAAGCCAAATACAATGATCATCAGAGAAGTCACGCGGGAGAGATTATGGGAAATAAGACCATTCTTCCTCACAATCAGACATTAAACAGCCAGTAAGAGTCTCTTTTTGGGTGACATTAGCTTGTATCTGTGAGGTCAATGTGACCGGGATCCATGGAGGAAAAGTCTGGTGGATATAAACTGTGAAGCTGAAATGTCACCATGAAAAAGGAAGGAGACCCTGTGTGACATGTATATTATATGATATATGGACGTATCGTTGTCTGATTGTTATGTAGGGGATGACTCCTAAATAGAGATCGGGGCTAATAGTCCAGAAAGAGCTGCTGGACTGTAATAAACAATGAGTGATTACACATTCTGGAGTGTGGGCTATTCCTTGGTGCATCAGGGAACTTCCCCAACAATAATCTCCTTTTGTGTTGGGTTGTTTAGATTGTATGTGTTCACTTTCACCACATGGTTCAGAAGAATGTGTACTTTCACCCAAAACTGTTAAGAATTTTTTTTCTTTCACTATAATCACAATTCCTTAGACCAGGGGTAGGCGGCCTTCGGCGTTCCAGTTGTTGTGGGGCTGCAGGTCCAGCCATGCTATCTTGCTCTTAGCATTATGAGGAGCCCGTACAGTTACTCAGTGGCAGAGTGCGGAGGTGACAACAGCATGGGTAGGCCACAGAGTGGCAAGGTGATATAATGTGGAGGTAGTAACAGCCTTAGGAGACCATACAGTGACCCAGTGGAAGAGTGAGGACGTGGTGGCTGCGTGAGGAGCCAATACAGTCACCCAGTAGCAGAGCAGAGGTGACAGCAGCATGAGTAGGCCACAGAGTAGCAAGTTGATATAATATGGAGGTAGCAACAGCCTTAGGAGACCATACAGTGACCCAATGGCAGAGTGAGGAGATGGCAGCAACGTGAGTATGCCACAGAGTGGTATGTACTGCCCTGCACATGTGGCATGCTGGAGGAGCCCTGGGAGTTGTCCCTGCCGTGAAGGCTTGGGACACAGTGGAGGATGAGGCAGACATTGCAGGGCTAACGGTGTGAGAACGTGGAGGCAGAAGCTGCGTTACCTGTGCAAGTTGCAGGTGTATTTGGCCACGCACCACATTAACCCAGTTACAGCTCCACACATCTGTGCTGCCATGCACTTTGGCAGACACGACAGGCTCAAGGACTGGCTCACCTTCTGTTCTACATAGTTGTGCTGGGCTGGTACTGCCTTCTTGACAAAGAAATGACAACTTGGGACTCCTCAGCTCGGACAAGCCATCAGTTCCCTGAAAGGTGCAGAGTCTGCCAATTGGAAAGGGAGGGACTGCAGCAGCAACTTGGACAGGAGCACGTTCAGCAAGTTCTGGATTGGGATGTCGTAGTACTGGAGCCGTGGTGAATTTCACTTTCAAACGAGAGAAGGCTTCCTCTGCTTGCGGAGTCCATGAAAAGTGGGTTTTCTTTGTCAGCTCTGTGATGGGGCTACAATCTCCGAGACGTTTTCAATAAATCGTCTGAAAAAGTTAGAAAAGCCTACGAATCTTTGCACTTCTTTTACAGTTTTGTGAGTCAGCCAGTCGATTGCTTGGATCTTTCTGGGATCCATACGTAATCCTTTAGAAGAGATGATGTATCCTAGGAATTAAATCTCTTCCACGATGAAACTCACTTTTCTAATTTGATGTAAAGTCGGTTCTCTTGTAACCACTTGAATACACATATTACATGCTCCCGATGTTCTTCTAGAGATCCAGAGAAAATTCATTTATTGTCTAAATAGACTACCTGGAATTGATCTAATAAATCTCTGAATATATCGTTTGCTAGATGTTGAAAGGTAGCCGGAGCATTGCAGAGTCCGAACGGCATCACTAAACTCTCATTATGACCATACCGGGTGCGAAAAGTGGTTTTCCATTCGTTCCCTGGTCTTATCCGGACAAGATTGTAAGCACCCCATAGATCTAATGTAGTGAAGATCTTTGCTCGCTGTACTTTCTCCAATAACTCATGAATTAGGGGCAACGGATAACGGTTCTTGACTGTGATCTTATTCAGTTCCCTATAATCTACTACTGGCCGTAAAGAACCATCTGATTTCTTGACAAAGAATATAGGAGCCCCTGCAGGTGATGAGGATGGCCGAATAAATCCTTTCTTAAATTGTCATCAATAGATTCCTTAAGGGTATTCAATTCAGGTCCTGATAATGGGTATATTGTTCTAACAGGTATGGGTGCTCCAGGAAGTAAATCTATTGGACAGTCATAAGAACGATGTGGTGGTAATTTATCAGCCTTTGGTTTGTCACAAACATACTTTAACTCCTCATAGACGGTGGGTAATTGACACGATTTTTGATCTTGGGTTGAGACTGAAATCGGTGGTTCAAACTGATTCTTTACCTCATCGTCCTTTGGAGGAAAACTCAACACCTTCGTTCCCTAATTGTTTGCAGGGTTTTGTGCCTGCAACTAAGGTAAACTTAAAATAACCGGGAAGTGTGGGGAAGAAATTCATAGAAATGGAAGAGTTTCATGATGTTGAGGAACAATGGTGGATTATGTAGATAATCTGCTTCCCTTAGTCATAACAGCAGCATAATGTGGGGTATTTCTGCCCCTGTGTACTGGTAGGACAGGCGGAATTTGTAATCAGCAATTAATTAATTTGCCTGACTAGGCCCTATAAGAGAGCACAGAGACCTCCCTCCCGTGTGTTAATACAAGAGTAAAAAGAACCATACAATAGGGAGGGAAGCCTTGTGCTGCTGTTATGACTAAGGGAAAACAGATTATCTACATAATCCACCATTCCCTGTCGTCATACCAGCTGCACAATGTGGAGAGATATCAAGTAATCCCCTTAGGAAGGGTTTCCTTGACCTACGGAGCTCAAGACTGACCGTCCAAAGGCAGTCGCGTCCGAAGCACGAGAGCTCAACCTGTAGTGCTTCACAAAGGTGTTGGAAGAGGACCAGGAAGCCGCCGCGCAGATCTGCTCCAAAGGTATGGACCTCCTCTCCGCCCATGAAGTTGAGACTGCCCTCGTAGAGTGCGCCATTAGGCAAGCTGGAAGAGAAAATCCTTGGGAAGAAAAGGCCAACTTGATGGCTTCCCTAACTCAATGGGAAATAGAGGTTTTGGAAGCTTTCAGACCTCCAGCTAGGTTAATTAAGAGGTTCCCAGACCTCCTAAAAGATGTCGTACATTCCAGGTAAATGCGCAGACATCTACCCAGGTCAAGGTAATGAAGTCTTATCTCCTCAGGAGAGGAGGGAGAAGGAACGAACACTGGCAAAGAAATAATTTGATTTAAATTTGCCAGAGAAGGCATCTTAGGCCTAAACTGCAACAGAAAACGCAGTTGCACCCTATCTTCAAAGAAAGAGGTGTAAGGCTCTTCAGATGACAGGGCCTGCAGCTCCTCTACCCTCTTAGCCGATGTGATGGCCAGAAGAAAGGTAATTTTATAAGTCAAGAACTTTAGATCCACTTCGTCTAAAGGCTCGAATGGGGATTTGCAGAGCCCTGAAAGGACTGTCCCAAGGTCCCACTGCTGAACTGGAGCTGAAACGGCTGGTATAATCCTCGTAGCATCCTTTAGAAAGCTACTTACCAAGGGATGTTGCATCAACCGCCTCCTCAGATAGGCGGAGAGGGCTGCCACGTGTACCTTTAATGTGGAAGGGGCTAGCCCTCTGTCTAGGCCGTCCTGTAAGAAGTCCAATACTGATTCCACAGAAGAATTGGAAAACGTCAAGCCACGTCCAAGGCACCAAGTTTTGAAGATCTCCCAGATCCTGAGATAATTTCTGTTGGTAGATTCTGCCCTGGCATGGGCAAGAGTCCTCAGGATGGCCTCTGACAGTCCACAATTTAGTAATAGGGACTGGTCAACCTCGAGGCTGTCAGGTTGAGTCTCACCAGATCCTGGCACCGTAGTCCTCCCTTAGTGACCAGTTCTGGGAGAGGGGGAAGCCTCCACTAAACACCTTGACTCATCCGTATGAGCTAGGCAAACCAAGTTCTTCTCAGCCAGAATGGGATTATGGCAATCACCTGGACTTGGTCCTGTCTTATCTTCATCAATACCTTGGGTATGATGGGAATTGGAGGGAATATGTATATCAGCCTGAACCTCCAAGGGATGGACAGGGCATCCACTGCGAAGGGATTGTCCTCCTGATAGAGAGAGCAGAACTTTTCTACCTTGGCGTTGAGTCGGCTTGCCAAGAGGTCCACTTCTGAAAGGCCCCACATCCGGACAATTTGATGGAACACCTCTGGATTGAGTGATCATTCTCCTGATATGGTAATACCGTGACTCAATCGATCAGCTACTATGTTCAGAGAGCCCTTGATGTGAACCGCGGAAAGCTGGGTCAGGTTCCTCTCTGCCCAGGAAAAGATTAGATTCATAATCTTCAGAAATCTCGACCTGGTTCCTCCCTGTTTGTTCAGGTACAACATTGCAGTCATGTTGTCCGTCCGCACTTTGACAGCTTTAACCCTGAGATAAGGGGCGAAGTGTAGCAGTGCCAGGTGTATTGCCTTGAGTTCCTGTTGGTTGGAAGATCCTACTTCCAGGCTGCTCCATTGACTTGAACAGTCCTATCGTCTAAATGGGCTCCCCATCCTGTTTGGAATGTATCCGTTGTCAACAGAGTCCACTCTGGTTGGACTAAGGACCTTCCATCTTTCAGGTGTATCCACCATCTGAGGGAAAGACTGGTACTGGGAGAAAGGCAGATCTTCTTGTGCAGTCCCCGTAGAGACCTGTCCCAGGTGCTCAACACTTCCATCTGAAGGGGACGCAAATGCCATAAAGCCCAAGGGACTGCCCTAGCTGAGGATGATATCAGGCCAGGACTCTCATGACAGTTCTGATGGACCCCGCCGGGTTCTGTAGAGAAAACGAGTTGCCGTTTCTATCCTCTTGTTTCTTTGGGATGGATAATGAGATCTGCAGAGCCTCCAAGTCTAGAAGGAATCCCAGAAACTTCTTCTGGGTAGATGGAATTACCTTGGATTTCTCCCAACTGATTAGCCATCCTAACCTCTGAAGAAAGGAAATGGCTATCTGAAGATGTTGTTGGAGGACTGGGACTGATTGAGCTTTTATAAGCCAGTCGTCCAAGTAGGGAACTACGAACAAACCTTGAAGTCTGAGGGCGTCAGCGACCGGAGCCACCATCTTGGTGAAGGTGTGAGGGGCGGAAGAGATGCCGAAGAGTAGACTGGAAAACTGGTAATGCTCCCTGTGACCGGAGATCTGGATGACAATCCTGAGATACTTCTTTAAAAACGAGAATCGCAGAACATATTTACAGTATTGTTAATAAAAACTGTACAAAATCTACGGGGGTATCACAACATTTTATCCAAACTCACAATAATGACATCAGTGCTTTCTCTTTCAAGGCTATAGATCATGTAAAGAGATCCATTCGAGGAGGTAATCGCGAAGATCAGCTAAAACTCTAGAGAAGCTTCATGGATCCTTAAACTAAACACACGTCACCCTCAGGGGTTAAACAGGAGGAACGCTCCATCTTATATATATTAACATGATATCTAACAATATGGTGCGGAGTATTATTATACATTGATCTTTGGCAGGTAGTTTCCATTCTAAAAGAAGTGAACGAGAGAACCTATGTGCCTTGAATATGGAGACGTGTTTATACTCCATTATACATACATGAAACATCATTCAGGGAAGTAGTTTATACACATCTACATACCTATCAATATTTCAAGTGTGTGATTATGCATTTCTTGATATTCAGATATTTGCCTTCATTTTGTGATCAGTTTTCAGTGGCCATATACCAATGACGTTGCATTTTCAAATATGCACTTTTCGTGGTTGTGATTTTCCGACAACATTGAATAACATACAGCGTTGGCCAAAAGTATTGGCACCCCTGCAATTCTGTCAGATAATACTCGTGTTCTTCCAGCAAGCACAAACCCTTTGGTATTAATATCTTCATTTATTTTGCTTGCAATGAAAAGACACAAAAGAGAATGAAAAAAAAAGTCACATCATTGATCATTTTACACAAAACTCCAAAACTGGGCCGGACAGAAGTATTGGCACTAGAGATGAGCGAACAGTAAAATATTCGTTATTCGTTTCAAGTAGCCGCTCAATATTGGACTATTCGATCGAATAACGAACCCCATTATAGTCTATGGGATAAAATGCTTCGTTTCAGGGGATCCCACCATTCGACTCAAGAGGGTCACCAAGTCCACTATGACACCCCAGGAAATGATGCCAACACTTCTGCAATGCAACTGGGACAGCAGGGGGCGCATGTCTGGGGGCATCTAACACACCAAAGACCCTCTATTACCCCACTATCACAGCCTAACAACTACACACTTTCCACACTCAACAAAACCTCTATCAAAGTGGGGGGAAAATACCTGGAAACCTTCTTTACTCCCCAAATGGATGGACACAAACCACAATTTGATGCTAAAGAAACATTAACAAGCCCCCCTTTAAATCACGTTGCCCATGACAACCACATATGGAATAGGCAATGGGAAATCCTTCAGTCCCCCCCTGACCTGTCATTGTGGATGTGTGTGATGTGGTAAGACCTTCCAAAATTCACTTTTCTAGATCTTCACATGAGCCCTTCCAAATTAAGTTCCAGGCCCTTAAGCTGAGCTCCAGCAGAGATTGAGGCCCTTCAGGTGACTTCAGCCTCTACCAGCAGAGTGTTAGCCCCTTTAAAATTCTTAGCCCCTAAAACAGTGGTTCCAGAACCATCACTCTCATTGTGTTGGATTGATGCAGTGGATTGGACTGAGGACCCAGACATTGACCTTGATTTTGATTGGGAAATTGATAACATTTTGGCATCAAGTCCTGGGGGTAACTTCTATTTAGAGGACCGCAAAGGTGGAGAATTGGCTGCAACCACTACTAGCGGTAATGGTCCTCTAATATCGGACTCTACATTACCTATACAGGGTTCTGATCAGGTGTTAATAGTCCAAACAACATGCTCCAGTACTTTACATGTAGATCAGAAACCTCTTTCCCTTCCGACACCAGATTTAACCAAGCTTCACCATCATCATCCTGCTGAGATGGAGCCACTAAAGGAAACCTTGCCTTCCAAGGCATGTTCTGGAGCTGTGACTGAGCCAAATCTAAACACAGAGTCCTTTGGAACGGAACAAAATTCACCAGCAGTGTTTTTGGCCCTTTGGGTGAGTTGAGCCTTACACCAGCACGTATCCCGTAACATCAGGCGGGCCCTAAGTTCTGCGCTAAGTTCCACTTGAACACTGACGCGTGGACAAGTGCATGCGGCCAGGGACGCTACATCTCAATCTCAGCACACTGCCTGAATGTAGTTGAGGCTGGGACCGTGTCGCAAACTGTCGCGGCCTGCCTTGTCTCCCCGCCCAATATTCCTGGCAGGAGTGCTGAAACACCACCCTCCTCCTCCTCCTCCGTTAAATCAACCCCAGCTACGAGCTGGAAGCGCTGCAACACTGGCATGGGGATACGTCAGCAGGCTGCGCTGAAGCTCATCAGCTTGGGGGCAGACAGCACACCGCCTCCGAGGTCAGGGATGCCATCCTGGATGAGATGGCAATGTTTTTTGATCCGCTGCACCTGGGCCCAGGTTGGCATATGTGATAATGGCTGGAACTTGGTAGCAGATCTGGAGCTTGCCAGACTCAAACACGGTCCACACATGGCCTACATTTTCAAATTATTGGTGCAATGGTTTCTAACAACTTACCCCAATTTACACAAGCAACTGGTTAAAGTGCGGCGCTTGTGCTCCCACTTTGGCAAGCCTACAGTACCTGGTGCTAGCCTCAATACACTCCAGCAACACCTACATCTGCCTGAAGCACCGGCTGTTGTGCAAGGTCACCACACGCTGAAACCCTAGATACCGTATGTTGAGCAGGGTGTGTGAGCAGCAGATACCTTTGATGGAGTTCCAACTACAAAACCCAAGCGTTCATCAAAGTCAGCTCCCTCAGTTTCTGCACCATGAGTTTTCATGGGTGGCAGACTTATGTGAAATCCTATCCCATCCTTTCCACTGGACAAAAAACATTAGCATGCGCTCATCACAATTCCTGATATGGCAGCTGCGTTAAGCAGGGTGCAGGGTACAACGCAGACCAGGTCCGAGCACCAGGAACAGGTGTAACAGTGGCTAGCAGATAATGCTTCGAGCTGCTTTTCCACCAGCCAGTCAGCCACTACCTGCAGTCGTGTTCATACCCAAGAGTCTGCCCCTCCTTCCTCCCAACATGCCCAATCTTCCCAACAGAGTCATCCCACCCTTGCCCCCTTCCAGGATCTCTTTTCGGGTCCTTTTATTGTCTCTCCCTCTGTTGGACCATTTCCCGAATCCCAGGAGCTACCAGAAGACTTTGAGTGTATTGATGCCCAAACACTGGAGCATCTGCCATCACTTGGCAATTTTGTGGTTGTGGACCTGCAACCAGCATTTTCTGTCCTCAGTGATGATGATGATGATGAGACACAATTGCCATCAGGGCATGCTGTTGTCGTGTGCAGTTTGCAGTAAGAGGAGAGTGAGCAATTGGAAGAGGAGTTGGTAGACGAGGCCACCGACCCTAAATGACAGGGGTGATGTATAGTGGGGAAAGCAGTGTAGATGTGGAGGCAAGCTAAGCAGGAAAAAAGGTGGCTACAGGCAGAGGCATGTCCAGAGGCAGCAAGGCCAAAGATTTTCCGTGTACTAGCCACTCATGCAAAACTCGCCCATGTTGCCAGACTAATTCCTCCATCAGGCTAACAACTGCCATCCGGTCCGCACCCATCAGGGGCACACTCTTCAAGGTCTGGTACACGTTAATGGCACCCCCTGGCCAAACTACCGCCACTGAGGGGCCTAGTGTCACCAGGAGGTACAAGTATAGGCGCATGTTGCGGGAGTACCTGGCCGACCCCAGCCCTGTCCTCTCCGATCCCTCTACACTCTACATTTAGTGGGTCTACAAGTTGGATTTGTGGCTGGAACTTGTGCTCTACGCATTGGAGGTCCTTTCCTGCCTTGACGCCCGCATGCTATCGAAAAATGTCTTCAGCACAGCCGATGGCATCATTACGGATAAGCACAGCCAGCTGACAGTGCTGACCGGCTGATGCTGATCAAAATGAGCAGCCACTGGATAGACCCATCATTTTCATTTCCAGCAGTGTCAAGCACCCTGACATGAAGTTTGATGTGTGTGCTCACTCTCTACAATTCTTCCTTCTCTTCATAGTCCTCCACCATCAGCATTGCACAATTCTGCTCCTACTAGCTTCAATTCACACTAATGCCCCCAAACTCTTCTGGTTACAGGCTCAATCCACCCTGATTCCCCCAACTGTGCTGGTTAGAAGCTCATTATAAGAAATGCCAAGTAACACACTGGCACACATGGCTGACTTCATGTTAGGTTGCTTTTCAAGAGACAAAGGCATAGTTCACATCATGGAGAGCAAACAATAATGGATTTTTGCAATCCTCGGTATAAGTTAAAAATCACATCCTTTGTTCTGGTACAGGAGAGCAAAAAAATCGCACAAATGATATGTAAATATGGAGGCGAGCTAAGCAGGAAAAAAGGTGGCTAGAGGCAGAGGCATGTCCAGAGGCAGCAAGGCCAAAGATTTTCCATGTACTAGCCACTCATGCAAAACTCGCCCATGTTGCCAGACTTATGCGAGATCGCTCCGTGTCTTTGAGGAGTCCACCAAGAGGGTCAGCTTTGACGACGCATTACTGATTTTAACAATCCCGCTCCTGTGTGTGATGCAAGAATCCCTCATCGTGATCAGGGATAACACATTGTATGCTGAGGAGTCGGGCATAAGAGCAGAACCATTCCAGCAGGATAGTCAGTGCACTGTCAGGATCTTGTTTTGTTGAACTCTTTTTTTGCCAGCAGTCAAGATGAAGTTTTTTGTGTTTCCTGCCTGTTACTTACCCTGGTTTCCTGATTCTTGATTATTTAGCATGTGTGTTGTGATTACCCAAGTTGCCTGAGTATTGGTTCCAGAAGTCTGTCTTCTACCAAGTTCCTCAAGCTCTAACTGACTGTTCCAAGTTGGTTATTCACCTGCCAAGTTGGTTGCTACCTGTAACTACTACTGGCCCCAGCAAGTCCTCCTTCTACTAAAAGACTTTGCTATCTACCTGGTCCATAGGAGCTGTGGAACCACTGCCTCCAGGAAGCCCTCCTGCTGATAATAGGACCGCTGCTTCCGGCCAAGCCTCCCTGCCTTTCATTGAACGGACTGTAAGTCTAACTGTGCATTGCTATTGTTATACTCCCTGTTTCCAGCCATTGGTCTCTAGACTACTAGTAAGGGTATTGTGACAAGCACACTCCTGTCTGCTTCACAGCGTATATTGATGGAGGAAGAGGAGGATGACGAGGTGGCAGATGATTTCATTGTCACACAGGAGGCTAGCTGTACCCCCTGGCCAAACTACCGCCACTGAGGTGCCTAGTGTCACCAGTTACATAACAAATTTAGTGCGGTTTGCACACGTTGCAAGTCTAAACTGAGGAGGGGGTTTGAAAAGAGCAACCTTGCCACCTTTTGCGTGCGCTCTCATTTGGATGGCAAGCCTAGACACCTACACATCTGTCTCTGACACATTGGGGAGTTCACCCTCATCCGCCCTTTTGGCCTGCACCATCATGTGCCTTTTCCCAGCCACTCCCCATCTCCCAGGCGTTTCATTGCAGGCAGAAGTACAGCGCAAGCCACCCACATGCCCAAGCCTTCAAAGGCCTCATCTAAAAACTGCTGTCCCTGGAGATGTTGGTGTTTATGCTTCTGGATACTCAGACCTTCTGTCACCAGATGGCAGCTGGGGCACCTCCCAATGCTGGGCCTAGCCGTTACTACTTCTCTTGGTGTGCTGTCCCTGCCTTGCGCCTGCATGTGTCCCATAACATCAGTCGGGCCCAGCGTTCAGTGCTTTGCTGTAAGGTCCACTTGACCACCGACACATGGACAAGCGCCTGTGGTCAGGGATGCTGCAGTGCTTATCTTTAATGACAGGCAGGGTGAATGTGGTGGAGTCTGGTCCCCGGGGGCAAACTGGGGTGGCCTATCTCCTCTCCCAGCCCAAAATTAATGGCAGGGTTTCTCTGAAAGCCTACTGCGCTGCAACCTCCACCCCAGCTACAAGCTGGAAACGCTGTACCACTGGCATGGGGGAGATGTAAGCAGGACGTGCTGAAGCTCATCAGCTTGGGGGACAGACAGCACAGTGCCTCCAAGGTCAGGGATGCCATCCAGGATGATATGGCAATATGGTTTTCCCTGCTGCACCTGGGCCCAGGCATGTTTGCGTATGTGATAATGGCCGGAACCTGCTAGCAGATCTGGAGCTTGCCAGACTCAAACATGGTCCACACATGGCCCACGTTTTCAACTTGTTGGTGCAATGGTTCTTTGAAACCTACACCATTGTGCCTGATATACTGGTCAAAATGTGGCCATTTTTGTAAGCGAGAAGTAGCCTCTGCTAGGCTGAAAACATTCAGAGCACACTCCTCTCATCTTCGCACCGTTGGCTGGTGGAGGAAGACGAGGGGGATGAAGTGGCATCTGATGTCCCAGTCCCACATGAGGCTTGAGGGTGCACTTCAGTGCATCCCATTGCTTCAGCACGGATGGTGTGAAGGGGAGTGGAAAATGGAGGAAATGGAGAATGACCCTTACAGTTGGGGGCAGCAAAGGCAGGCCAAGTAACACACTGGCACACATGGCTGACTTCATGTTGGGTTGCTTCTCAAGAGACAAAGGCATAGTTCATATCATGGAGAGCAAACAATACTGGATTGAACAAAAAATTGGATTGAGCTGATATAGCATGATTGAATTGCTGTGTCTCCCACTTAATTTTGGGGGGTAGACCCTTAAAAATTGGATTGAGCTGACATATCCTGACTGAATTTCTGTCTCTCCCACCTAGGATTTGGGGGTACACACCCTGGATATCTGGATGGAGCATACATAGCCAGACTGAATTTTAGTGTCTCCCACCTAGGTTTTGGGGGTACACACCCTGGATATCTGGATTGAGCAGACATAGCCGGACCTAATTGCTCTGTATCCCTGTTTTGGGGTTACACACTGCCTGAAAAACAGTTTTTCACGTACATAGCAAGAACTGCCTGCTGTGGATTCCTGATATTTTTTTGGGGGGGCCCCAGAGAAAAGCTGTTTTTCACATATATAGCAAAAAGTAACTGCTGTGGATTCCTGCTATGTTTTGGGGGGACACCCTCCAATAAAAGCTGTTTTTCACGTATATAGCAAGAAATAACTGTTCAGAAATCTGTATCCCTGTTTTTCACTGTCCGTGGAAAGCTGGACTCCTCTCCCTGCAGTGTATAGCTCTGAAAAGAGCTGTTGTTGTTCTTTGGTTTTATCCCTGCCTATCTGAAGCTAATCGCTATCTAGCCCTCTGCAGTTATGTCTCTCTACCTATCTCTGACCGCAAAAATGGCGAATATGCCGGTGGCCGTTCTTATAAATGGGAGGTCACATGTTTTCGGCAGCCAATAGGTTTTTTCAATTTTTTATTCACCTCCGTTGTCGTAGTTCCTGTCCCACCTCCCCTGCGCAGTTATTGATGCAAAAAAAGTGCCAGGGAAGGTGGGAGGGGACACAAATTTTTACTGCGTTTGCCTCGTGGTATTCGATTGGAATCGAATACCTCGAACGGCCTGATGTTCGATCAAATACCTATTCGATCGAACGGTGTTTGCTCATCTCTAATTGGCGCCCTCAGCCTAATACTTGGTAGCACAACCTTTAAACACAATAACTAGGCACAACCGCTTCCGCTAACCAGCAATGAGTTTCTTACAAGGCTCTGCTGGAATCTTAGACCCTTCTTCTTTGGCAAACTGCTCCAGGTCCCCCCTGAGATGTGAAGGGGGCCTTCTCCAAACTGCCACCAAGAGATCTCTCCCCCTCCCCCACAGGTGTTCTATGGGATTCAGGGCTGGACTCATTGCTGCCACTTTACAAGTCTCCAGGGCTTTCTCTCACCACCATTTTCTAGTGCTGACCTGAAGTGTGTTTTGGGTCCTTGTCCTGCTGGAAGAGCCCTGACCTCTGAGGGAGACCCCGCTTTCTCACACTGGGCCCTACATGATGCTGCACAATGTGTTGGTCGTCTTCAGACTTCATAATGCCATGCACACGGTCAAGCAGTCCAGTGCCAGAGGCAGCAAAGCAACCCCAAACCATCAGGGACCTCCGCCATGTCTGACTGTAGGGGGCGTCTTCTTCTCTTTTTTCCTGTAATCTCTATGTTGAGGCCTTCTCCTACTTTTGTCTCCTCTGACCAGAGAACATTCTTCCAGAACGGTTTTGGCTTTCTCAGGTAAGTTTTGGCAAACTCCAGCCTGGCTTCTGTCTGTGGGTAAGAAGTGGGGTCTTCCTGGGTCTCCTACCATACAGTCCCTTCTCATTCAGACGCTGACGCTGGATAGTACGGGGTGACACTGTTGTACCCTCGGACTGCAGGGCAGCTTGGACTTGTTTGGATGTTAGTTGAGGTTCTTTATCCGCCATCCGCACAATCTTGCGGTGAAATCTCTGGTCAATGTTTCTTTTGCATCCACATCTAGGGAGGTTAGCCACAGGGCCATGGGCTTTACACTTCTTGATGACACTGCGCACGGTAGACACAGGAACATTCAGGTCTTTGGAGATGGACTTGTAGCCTTGAGATTGCTCAGGCTTCCTCACAATTTTGCTTCTCAAATCCTCAGACAGTTCTTTGGTCTTCTTTCTTTTCTCCATGCACAATGTGGTCACACAAGGACACAGGACAGAGGTGGAGTCAACTTTAATCCATTTCAACTGGCTGCAGGTGTGATTTAGTTATTGCCACCACCTGTTAGGTGCCTCAGGTAAGTAACAGGTGCTGTTAGTTACGCAAATTACAGAAGCATCACATGATTTTTCAAACAGTGCCAATACTTTTGTCCACCCCCTTTTTTATTTTTGGTGTGGAATTATATCCAATTTGGCTTTTTGACAATTCTTTTTGTGGTTTTCCATTGAAGACAAATTAAATGAAGAAAATATCAAAGAATTTGTTACTGCAATCATTATCTGGAAGAACACGAGTATTATCTGACAGAATTGAAGGGGGGGGGGGGGCGATACTTTTGGCCAACACTGTATACCACTATACGAATAGAGAGGATATCGGTAAAACTAGGTCGGGGTCTCCTCAGACATGTTTGTCCCTCTGCGCTGTAACCATGAAGAAATAAACTCTGCCCCCATGTACTGGTCACATGATAGCGGTGACATCATCACAGGTCCTTCATCCTTCTCCTCTCCTGAGCTCCGCCCCCACTTCCTGGTCACATGATAGCGGTGACATCATCCCAGGTCCTTCAGCTCTTGCAGCTCCTCGGTGGTCAGTGCTGTTGTCTTGTTCTCTCTGTTATCAGCCATTACCCCAGGCTATAGATATATATATATACTGTATATACAGCAGTGACTGCTCTCTCTGTTATCAGCCATTACCCCAGGCTATAGATATATATATATACTGTATATACAGCAGTGACTGCTCTCTCTGTTATCAGCCATTACCCCAGGCTATAGATATATATATATATATATATACTGTATATACAGCAGTGACTGCTCTCAGGACACGTTCACACTGCGGCTAGAAGGTAAGATGACATCACTGCTCCAGGTGTGAACAGAGTCTTAGTTCCATGATCCTGCAGTCACATACAATGGGCCCCATCACTGGTGTCTGTGGGAATCCTCCTGTATCCATGTGAGGAGCTCCTGTATGTCACACATGATGTGGCCCCTGGAGGATTTCGGGCCCCTCCTCTCTCCTGCACTACTAGATCCTCCAGCTCATCCAGTTTCCTCCTCTTCTCCTCCAGACGCTCCCTCTCCTGAATGACCCACCAAGGATGGACAAGGACAGGACTGAGATCACCAGAAGAATATTAGACTTCACCTTGGAGATCATCTATCTGCTGAGCGGAGAGGTATCTGTACTACATTTCTATCATCTATCTGCTGAGCGGAGAGGTAACTGTACTACATTTCTATCATCTATCTGCTGAGCGGAGAGGTAACTGTACTACATTTCTATCATCTATCTGCTGAGCGGAGAGGTAACTGTACTACATTTCTATCATCTATCTGCTGAGCGGAGAGGTATCTGTACTACATTTCTATCATCTATCTGCTGAGCGGAGAGGTATCTGTACTACATTTCTATCATCTATCTGCTGAGCGGAGAGGTATCTGTACTACATTTCTATCATCTATCTGCTGAGCGGAGAGGTATCTGTACTACATTTCTATCATCTATCTGCTGAGCGGAGAGGTATCTGTACTACATTTCTATCATCTCCCTGCTGAGCGGAGAGGTATCTGTACTACATTTCTATCATCTATCTGCTGAGCGGAGAGGTATCTGTACTACATTTCTATCATGTATCTGCTGAGCGGAGAGATATCTGTACTACATTTCTATCATCTATCTGCTGAGCGGAGAGGTATCTGTACTACATTTCTATCATCTATTGTCTCTCCATACACAGGAATACATTATACTAAAGACACCCCCTCCCTCGCTCTCCCTGATACATGAGCAGAAGATTCTAGAACTCACCAACAAGATGCTGGAGCTGCTGACTGGAGAGGTGACACTGCTGGGAATGCTGGGAAATTCTCCAGTAACAGCACTGGAGGGGGAGGGGTGATGACTGTATCATTGTGTTGTCAGGTTCCTATAAGGTGTCAGGATGTCGCTGTCTATTTCTCCATGGAGGAGTGGGAGTATTTAGAAGAACACGAGGATCGGTACAAGGAGGTGATGATGGAGGACCCCCGGACCCCCCAGACATCACATGGTGAGAGGAGACATATAGATATATATATATGTGTATGTGTATATATACAGTACAGACCAAAAGTTTGGCCGCACCTTCTCATTCTGTGAGTGTTCTGTATTTCCATAACTATGACCATTGTAGATCACACTGAAGGCATCAAAAGTCAGCGGTAAGACATGTGGGATTATAGACTTACCAAACAGTGTGACACAACTGACAATCTGTCTTACATTCTCGGTTCCTTTTGCTTTGATTCCTGCTTTGCACACTGTTGGCATTCTCTTGATGAGCTCCATGAGGTAGTCACCAGGAATAGTTTTCACTTCACAGGTATGTCCTGTCAGGTGTAATAAGTGGGATTTCTTACCTTATAAATGGGGTTGTGACCATCAGTTGTGTTGTGCAGAAGTCAGGTGGATACACAGCTGATAGTCCTACTGAATAGACTCTTAGAATTTGTATTATGGCAAGAAAAAAGCAGCTAAGTAAAGAAAAACGAGTGGCCATCATTACTATAAGAAATGAAGGTCAGTAAGTCCGAAAAATTGGGAAAACTTTGAAAGTGTCCCCAAGTGCAGTTGCAAAAACCATCAAGTGCTACAAAGAAACTGGCTGACATGAGGAAGACCAAGAGTCACCTCTGCTGCGGAGGATAAGGACCGCCCCAGGAAAGGAGGACCAAGAGTCACCTCTGCTGCGGAGGATAAGGACCGCCCCAGGAAAGGAGGACCAAGAGTCACCTCTGCTGTGGAGGATAAGGACCGCCCCAGGAAAGGAAGACCAAGAGTCACCTCTGCTGCGGAGGATATGGACCGCCCCAGGAAAGGAAGACCAAGAGTCACCTCTGCTGCGGAGGATAAGGACCGCCCCAGGAAAGGAGGACCAAGAGTCACCTCTGCTGCGGAGGATAAGGACCGCCCCAGGAAAGGAGGACCAAGAGTCACCTCTGCTGCGGAGGATAAGGACCGCCCCAGGAAAGGAAGACCAAGAGTCACCTCTGCTGCAGAGGATAAAGTCATCCGAGTCACCAGCCTCAGAAATCGCAGGTTACCAGCAGCTCAGATTAGAGAGCAGGTCAATGCCACACAGCGTTCTAGCAGCAGACGCATCTCTACAACAACTGGTAAGAGGAGACTTTGTGCAGCCGCCGGCCTTCATGGTAAAATAGCTGCTAGAAAACCACTGCTAAGGACCGGCAACAAGCAGAAGAGACCACAAGGAATGGACATTAGACCAGTGGGAATCTGTGCCAAGGTCTGATGAGTCCAAATTTGAGATCTTTGGTTCTAACCACCGTGTCTTAAGTGATCGGATGGACTCTACATGCCTG
Source organism: Leptodactylus fuscus (assembly GCF_031893055.1). Taxonomy (NCBI): domain Eukaryota; kingdom Metazoa; phylum Chordata; class Amphibia; order Anura; family Leptodactylidae; genus Leptodactylus; species Leptodactylus fuscus. The sequence continues at coordinate 243,386,809 of NC_134267.1, forward strand.
GTTCCCACCGTGAAGCATGGAGGAGGAGGTGTGATGGTGTGGGGGGGCCAAGCTGGTGACACTGTTGGGGATTTATACTGAACCAGCATGGCTACCACAGCATCTTGCAGCGGCATGCTATTCCATCCGGTTTGCGTTTAGTTGGACCATCATTTATTTTTCAACAGGACAATGACCCCAAACACCTCCAGGCTGTGTAAGGGCTATGTGACCAAGAAGGAGAGTGATGGGGGGCTACGCCAGATGACCTGGCCCCCACAGTCACCAGACCTGAACCCAATCCAGATGGTTTGGGGTGAGCTGGACCGCAGAGTGAAGGCAAAAGGGCCAACAAGTGCTAAGCATCTCTGGGAACTCCTTCAAGACTGTTGGAAGACCATTCCTGGTGACTACCTCATGAAGCTCATCAAGAGAATGCCAAGAGTGTGCAAAGCAGGAATCAAAGCAAAAGGAGCCGAGAATATAAGACATTGTGTCACACTGGTAAGTCTATAATCCCACATGTGTTACTTCTGAGTTTTGATGCCTTCAGTGTGATCTACAATTGTCATAATCATGAAGATACAGAAAACTCTGTGACTGATAAGGTGTGGCCAAACTTTTTGTCTGTACTGTATTGTTAGGGTCATCCCATAACTAATTCTAGACAGATCTCCAGCCGCTCATGTATTCCGTCACGTGTGTTTGTGTCTCCACAGATGGATCCAGTAGGAGAAATCCCCCCGAGAGATGTCCCCTGAGTCCTCTGTATTCCCAGGACTGCCCAGAGGAGAATAACCCAGACAGTCAGCAGGTAGGGGGCGCTGCTGAGTCCTGGGGTACATCTATATAGGGGGTGGAGCTCGCCGCTCCTGCACTCATACATGTACCAGACAGTCAGCAGGTAGGGGGCGCTGCTGAGTCCTGGGGTACATCTATATAGGGGGTGGAGCTCCTGCACTCATACATGTACCAGACAGTCAGCAGGTAGATGGCGCTATAGTCAGAGCATAAAGTGACTGGACCAGAGATATTACATTGTTTTTTCCTCTGTTTAGGGTGAAGATCTGATGGATATTAAGGTTGAGGTTAAAGAAGAAGCAGAAGAGGAGACGGATTCCTGGACTGATCAGCAGTGTAAGGAGCGGAGACTTTCTCCTCTAGATACTACTACTCCCATCATCTCCTCATCACATGGCAATCTATCCCATCACTGTGTGTTTCCTACAGATGGAGCCATTGCCAGAAATCAGGGAGAAGATGTGACTGATATTAAAGCGGAGGCTGAAGAAGAGAGGATGAGGGGCCATCACCTGTGTAAGAGGGAAGTGGAGGAGGGGATTCCAGGAGGTGTTACCACAGGTACGGAGTCATGAATGGAGAAGGAGAAGTCCCAGGTTTCTTCAGGTCGGTTCCCCCTTAGAGCTCCAGTCCAGTAACTCTCCGGCAGAAAGTAATTCCAGCTATTAAACTAAGAACAGAACTATAAGCCATAAAGCAGAAGTTGTAGCCGAGCGTTGTGTGAATACTGGACTACTGGATAGAGATGGGAGGAGTTTCTGGTCCTGGTCAGACTGGGGCAGGAGCGTCTCCATCCCGCCATTAGTCCTAGTGAATACATTGGGGGAAGTCTCTCTTATTCTCCTTGGAGATCCTACAGATTACTAGGAATAATTTGTTGCGGTTCTTCCCCGGGGACAATCCCTTGGGGTCGGAGGGTCAGAAAGGGCTGAGGATTATCTAGAACTGAATATCGTCCCCGGTCACAATAAGCTGAGAAGGAAAATACTAATATTTCGTATTTTAGGTGACGGCTTACCCCCCTTAACAACTATTGGTCATGAGGGGTTTTACAATGAGGGCTCAGGGGCGGAGCCTCTTCATACATGGTGGGAACCAGCTGTATAATACAGCCAATACCTGCCATGAGTCGGGCCAGCGCCAATTGTGTCAAAAGTAACAGTTAACTCTAAACAGAATTGACTCCAAAGTTGCCGCCATGTTGTAATGATTGTTGCCTAGGAGGTGCCTGAACTTCTCCTCTGCCCTGTTTACAGCATTTAGTGATATGCTTTACAGTATAGTCATGGCCATAGGAAGCAAAAGCCTGAAGCCGACTCGTGACCTGCTCTGTAGCATCTATAGGCAGTAGTGATGTCATGATGGGTCACTATGGGTGTTATCTGTACAGGTGTCAACATATTTTGTGATTCCACCTGTCTCGCGTGTGATGTACATTAGATTACTGATGCAGTGAAAACATCTTTAGAAATAGCAAGTATAAGGCTGCTGTAAGGCTTAGTGGAGAGAGTGAAGATTGCAGGATATTATACTCTAACACCTTCCCGACAATCACCGTACTAGTACGGCGGATACACGGGTGTTAAATTATGGCGGACGCCCGGGAGGTGGATGGACGTCATAGTCGCCAGGTGTTTACTGCTTTATACAGTAGACACTCAGCGCTAATACCCCTGGTCTGTGTCAGCACTGATCAGGAGCATTAAACCCCTCCAATGCCTCAGTCAAAGCTGACCGAGGCGCCATTTTCCTGGCGACACGTGGATGCCACCATTTTTGCTGCACTCGGCGGCATCCAGAGTAAGCTCCGGGGCCGGCATCACGTTTCTTTGACAGCCGGGAGCCTTGTGACGGCTCTCCGGCCTGTCGTTCTATTGCAGACTACTCTAGGTAGCCTGCAATAGAAGTGCCGGTATTTTGCAATGTATTAGCATTGTAATGCATTGCATTAGTGATCAGACCCCCTGGGGTTCATGACACCTGGGGGGGGGGGGTCTAACAAATGCAAAAAAAAAAAAAAGTTTTGATAAAGTAAAAAAAAAATATGAAAAAAATTAAAAATCTTAAAAGTTCAAATCACCCCCCTTTCCCTAGAACACATATAAAAATACCTAAATACTGTGACACACCTACACATGAGGTCTCCCTGTGTCTGAAATCGCCGGCTCTACAAATCTATACAAATATTTTTCCCGTACGGTAAACGCCGTAGCAGGAAAACGAGTCAAACGTGCCAAACCGCCGTTTTTTCACTGTTTTGCCTCTGATAAAAATTTTAATATAAAGTAATAAATGCAAAAGCAATTCCCCAAAATCTTGCAAAGATTAAGACTAGAGATAAGCGAACAGTGAAATATTCGATATTCGTTTCGAGTAGCCCCTCAATATTCGACTACTCGAATTGAATATCGAATCCTATTATACTCTATGGGGGAAAAATGCTCGTTTCATGGGTAGGCAACATTCGATCAAATTGAACTTGCCAAGTCCACGAGTGAGGGTCGGGCTGGATTCTCTGTGCAGCGTCTTCCAGCTCTGAATTCACTTTGCCAGGCATCGGGCCTGGGCAGAGCCAACTGCGCATGCGCGCACTACAAGTAAATGGCCAATTACAGTCAAAGCGGCCAATTTCTTGTAGCGCGGGCATGCGCAGTCGGCTCTGCCTAGGCCCGATGCCTGGCAAAGTGAATTCAGAGCTGGAAGACGCCGCAGGGACGCTGCACGGGGAAAACTTCTAAAGGTAGAAGAAGAACCAGCGTTGATTGGCCGACTGTATAGTATTCGGCCAATCAATGCTGGTTCTGCATCAAACTTTTACATTCGAATAGCGAGTGGTACTCGATTGAGTATTTCGAATACCATAGTATTCAATCGAATACCTACTCGATCCAATACTATTCGCACAGCTCTAATTAAGACCTCATATAGCTAGGAGAGCAGAGAAATAAAAAAAACGTTATGGGGTTTGGAAGGGGGGGGGGAGTCAAAAAAAAAAAATCGAAATATGCCGTCGGTGGGCAGGGGTTAAAAAAAATAATGATAACATGAAATGAAAGTCACTAATGAATAAACATCAAAAACGTGGTTTAAATAATAAGTCATTTTTGGTGAAACATTCCTTTAAAATACAGAAATCTGTAAACCATAAAGTGAACGCCATCGCTGGAAAATAAAATTGTATTGGCCACGGCTTTATATATAGGATTTGGTTTTTTTTTTTTTAATGCCAATAAAATCTAAAATTAAGAAATAGTGAATAAGAATTTAGTGACTCATTCCCTTTAAGAGTAATGTCTCTATCCCTCTTTGTCATTGATTATATTGTATATAACTTGTGTATTTCCAGCCTGTTATAAATTTCTCTACTTTGTATTTTGAAAAAAGAATCATCAAATCTTTTTTAATCCTACAGAAAATCACCGTAAGAACCTTGAGGAAAACTATAAAGTAGAAGATGAAGATATGGTATATACCCCTAATGTACATCCAGGAGGTCACAGTACAGATCCATCATATAATCCCCCGAATCATGAGGAACCTTCTGACCAACCACAGATTGTGACCACAAGTACCGGCCAGAAAGAGGGGGAAAGGTTTCAATGGGAAGGTGGAAAAGAGTTTAATAAGAGCTCAGATCTTCTTACAAACAGAATTCACCCAGGAGTTGAGCCATCTTCATGTTCAGAACAAGGAGAATATTTCAACGATAAATTAAATTTTGTTACACATGAGAGAAGTCACACGGAAGAGAAGTCCTTTATATGTCCAGAATGTGGGAAATGTTTTAGCAATAAATCAAATCACACAGGAGAGAAGCCATATTCATGTTCAGAATGTGAGAAATCTTTTATTGCTAAAGACAAACAAAGTGATCATCAGAGAAGTCACATGGGAGAGAAGCCATATTCATGTTCAGATTGTAGGAAATTTTTTTCAAGTAAATCATATCTTGTTGCACATATGAGAATTCACACAGGAGAGAAGCCATATTCATGTTCAGAGTGTCGGAAAAGTTTTACGGTGAAGAAGGATTTTGTCGTGCATCAGAGAATTCACACAGTAGAGAAGCCGTATTCATGTTCTGAATGTGAAAAATGTTTTAAGGATAAATCAAGTCTCAATACACATCAGAAAAATCACACAGGAGAGAAGCCATATTCATGTCCAGATTGTGGGAAATGTTTTCCTTATAAATCATATCTTATTATACATGAGAAATTCCACAGAGGGGAGAAGCCATATTCATGTTCAGAATGTCTAAAACGTTTTACACTTAAATCAAGTTATATTAGACATCAGAGAATTCACACAGGAGAGAAGCCATATTCGTGTTCAGAGTGTGGGAAATGTTTTACCACGAAGAATGAACTTGTTGTGCATCAGAGAATTCACACAGGAGAGAAGCCGTATTCATGTTCTGAATGTAAAAAATGTTTTATGGATCAATCACGTCTTATTAGACATCAGAAAATTCACACCGGAGAGAAACCATATTCATGTTCAGAGTGTGGGAAATCTTTTATAAAGAAGAATCATTTAGTTGTGCATCAGAGAATTCATACAGGAGAGAAGCCATATTCATGTTCAGAGTGTGGGAAATGTTTTACCGTGAAGAATCATTTTATTGCGCATCAGAGAATTCATACAGGAGAGAAACCATATTCATGTTCTGAATGTGGAAAATGTTTTACAGAAAAATCAAGTCTCAATACACATCAGAAACATCACACAGGAGAGAAGCCATATTCATGTTCAGAGTGCGGGAAATCTTTTATAAAGAAGTGTCATTTTGTTGTGCATCAGAGAATTCACACAGGAGAGAAGCCGTATTCATGTTCAGATTGTACGAAATGTTTTTCAAGTAAATCAAATCTTGTTGCACATATGAGAATTCACACAGGAGAGAAGCCATATTCATGTTCAGAGTGTGGGAAATGTTTTACGGCAAAGAAGGATTTTATCGTGCATCAGAGAATTCACACAGGAGAGAAGCCGTATTCATGTTCTGAATGTGGAAAATGTTTTTCAAATAAATCAGATCTTTCTAAACATGGGAGAATTCATACAGGGGAGAAGCCGTAATCATGTTCTGAATGTGGGAAATGTTTTATTTCAAAAGCCAAATTCAATGATCATCAGAGAAGTCACACGGGAGAGTTTATGGAAAATAAGACCATTCTTGTTTGAAGTTCAGAGATATTAAACAGCCAATAAGAGCCTCGTTTTGAGTGACATTAGCTTGTATCTGCGAGGTCAATGTGACCGGGATCCACGGAGGAAAAGTCTGGTGGATATAAACTGTGAAGCTGAATTGTCATCATGAAAAAGGAAGGAGACCCTGTGTGACATGTACAGTCCTATGAAAAAGTTTGGGCACCCCTATTAATCTTAATCATTTTTAGTTCTAAATATTTTGGTATTTGCAACAGCCATTTCAGTTTGATATATCTAATAATTGATGGACACAGTAATATTTCAGGATTGAAATGAGGTTTATTGTACTAACAGAAAATGTGCAATATGCATTAAACCAAAATTTGACCGGTGCAAAAGTATGGGCACCTCAACAGAAAAGTGACATTAATATTTAGTACATCCTCCTTTTGCAAAGATAACAGCCTCTAGTCGCTTCCTGTAGCTTTTAGTCAGTTCCTGGATCCTGGATAAAGGTATTTTGGACAAACAATTCAAGTTCAGTTAAGTTTGATGGTCGCCGAGCATGGACAGCCCGCTTCAAATCATCCCACAGATGTTCAATGATATTCAGGTCTGGGGACTGGGATGGCCATTCCAGAACATTGTAATTGTTCCTCTGCATGAATGCCTGAGGATTTGGAGCGGTGTTTTGGATCATTGTCTTGCTGAAATATCCATCCCCGGCGTAACTTCAACTTCGTCACTGATTCTTGAACATTATTCTCAAGAATCTGCTGATACTGAGTGGAATCCATGCGACCCTCAACTTTAACAAGATTCCCGATGCCGGCATTGGCCACACAGCCCCAAAGCATGATGGAGCCTCCACCAAATTTTACAGTGGGTAGCATGTGTTTTTCTTGGAATTCTGTTTCTTTTTGGACGCCATGCATAACGCCTTTTTTTTTTTATAACCAAACAACTCAATTTTTGTTTCCAAAATGAAGCTGCCTTGTCCAAATGTGCTTTTTCATACCTCAGGCAACTCTATTTGTGGCGTACGTGCAGAAACGGCTTCTTTCTCATCACTCTCCCATACAGCTTCTATTTGTGCAAAGTGCGCTGTATAGTTGATCGATGCACAGTGACACCATCTGCAGCAAGATGATGCTGCAGCTCTTTGGAGGTGTCTGTGGATTGTCCTTGACTGTTCTCACCATTCTTCTTCTCTGCCTTTCTGATATTTTTCTTGGCCTGCCACTTCTGGGCTTAACAAGAACTGTCCCTGTGGTCTTCCATTTCCTTACTATGTTCCTCACAGTGGAAACTGACAGGTTAAATCTCTGAGACAACTTTTTGTATCCTTCCCCTGAACAACTATGTTGAACAATCTTTGTTTTCAGATCATTTGAGAGCGGGCTGTCCATGTTCGGCGACCATCTAACTTAACTGAACTTGAATTGTTTTGTAGAAAGAAATGGTCCAAAATCCCTTCATCCAGGATCCAGGAACTGATTAAAAGCTACAGGAAGCGACTAGAGGCTGTTATCTTTGCAAAAGGAGGATCTACTAAATATTAATGTCACTTTTCTGTTGAGGTGCCCATATTTTTGAACCGGTCAAATTTTGGTTTAATGCATATTGCACATTTTCTGTTAGTACAATAAACCTCATTTCAATCCTGAAATATTACTGTGTCCATCAGTTATTAGATATATCAAACTGAAATGGCTGTTGCAAACACCAAAATATTTAGAACTAAAAATGATTAAGATTAATAGGGGTGCCCAAACTTTTTCATAGGACTGTATATTATATGATATATGGACGTATCGATGTCTGATTGTTATGTAGGGGATGACTCCTAAATAGAGATCGGGGCTAATAGCCCAGAAAGAGCTGCTGGACTGTAATAAACAATGAGTGATTACACATTCTGGAGTGTGGGCTATTCCTTGGTGCATCAGGGAACTGCCCCAACAACAAAGACATAGAGGGCTTAAAGGGATAAATCTCAGCTCTGATTGTAGATACAACTACAGGTCTAATTGTAACGTTGTATCACAGAGCCCGGCCATTCATTTACTATATAGCACCAGCACATAACACTTTGCAGTTGGTCACTGTCCCATATAGGGCTAAAACTCTAAATTAGTTTTAGGACTGGATAACACAGTGTGGGGGGTTCTGGGGATTAGTGTAGTGTTAGGACTAGAGATGAGCGAACACTAAAATGTTCGAGGTTCGAAATTCAATTCGAACAGCCGCTCAATGTTCGTGTGTTCGAATGGGTTTCGAACCCCATTATAGTCTATGGGGAACAGATACTCGTTAAGGGGGAAACCCAAATCCGTGTCTGGAGGGTCACCAAGTCCACTATGACACCCCAGGAAATGATGCCAACACCTCTGGAATGACACTGGGACAGCAGGGGAAGCATGTCTGGGGGCATCTAACACACCAAAGACCCTCTATTACCCCAATATCACAGCCTAACAACTACACACTTTACACACTCAATACCACCTCTCTGACAGTAGGAAAACACCTTGAAACATGTGTATTTGGCACTTGCAGTGAGGAGAGCTTGTCACCAGCAGTGAATTTGGCCCTTGTAGTAAGTTGAGGTTGGCACCAACATTTGTTTTGAAAATCAGGGTGGATTGAGCCTCTAACCAGCAGAGTTTGGGCAAATTCATGGTGGAGGGAGCCTCTAAACACCCCAGTTTGGGCAAATTCATGGTGGAGGGAGCCTCTAAAAACCCCAGTTTGGACCAATTCATGGTGGAGGGAGCCTCTAACCAGCCCAGTTTGGGCAAATTCATGGTGGAGGGAGCCTCTAAAAAACCCAGTTTGGACCAATTCATGGTGGAGGGAGCCTCTAACCAGCCCAGTTTGGGCAAATTCATGGTGGAGGGAGCCTCTAACCAGCCCAGTTTGGACCAATTAATGGTGGAGGGAGCCTCTAACCAGCCCAGTTTGGACCAATTAATGGTGGAGGGAGCCTCTAACCAGCCCAGTTTGGACCAATTCATGGTGGAGGGAGCCTCTAAACAGCCCAGTTTGGGCAAATTCATGGTGGAGGGAGCCTCTAAAAAACCCAGTTTGGACCAATTCATGGTGGAGGGAGCCTCTAACCAGCCCAGTTTGGACCAATTCATGGTGGAGGGAGCCTCTAACCAGCCCAGTTTGGGCAAATTCATGGTGGAGGGAGCCTCTAAAAAACCCAGTTTGGACCAATTCATGGTGGAGGGAGCCTCTAAAAAACCCAGTTTGGGCAAATTCATGGTGGAGGGAGCCTCTAAAAAACCCAGTTTGGACCAATTCATGGTGGAGGGAGCCTCTAACCAGCCCAGTTTGGGCAAATTCATGGTGGAGGGAGCCTCTAAACAGCCCAGTTTGGGCAAATTCATGGTGGAGGGAGCCTCTAAACAGCCCAGTTTGGGCAAATTCATGGTGGAGGGAGCCTCTAACCAGCCCAGTTTGGACCAATTAATGGTGGAGGGAGCCTCTAACCAGCCCAGTTTGGGCAAATTCATGGTGGAGGGAGCCTCTAAACAGCCCAGTTTGGACCAATTCATGGTGGAGGGAGCCTCTAAAAAACCCAGTTTGAACCAATTCATGGTGGAGGGAGCCTCTAAACAGCCCAGTTTGGGCAAATTCATGGTGGAGGGAGCCTCTAAAAAACCCAGTTTGGACCAATTCATGGTGGAGGGAGCCTCTAACCAGTCCAGTTTGGACCAATTAATGGTGGAGGGAGCCTCTAAACAGCCAAGTTTGGACCAATTCATGGTGGAGGGAGCCGCTAAACAGCCCAGTTTGGACCAATTCATGGTGGAGGGAGCCTCTAACCAGCCCAGTTTGGACCAATTAATGGTGGAGGGAGCCGCTAAACAGCCCAGTTTGGACCAATTCATGGTGGAGGGAACCTCTAAAAACCCCAGTTTGGACCAATTCATGGTGGAGGGAGCCTCTAAAAACCCCAGTTTGGACCAATTAATGGTGGAGGGAGCCGCTAAACAGCCCAGTTTGGACCAATTCATGGTGGAGGGAGCCTCTAAAAAAACCCAGTTTGGACCAATTCATGGTGGAGGGAGCCTCTAACCAGCCCAGTTTGGACCAATTAATGGTGGAGGGAGCCTCTAAACAGCCAAGTTTGGACCAATTCATGGTGGAGGGAGCCTCTAAAACCCCCAGTTTGGACCAATTCATGGTGGAGGGAGCCTCTAACCAGCCCAGTTTGGGCAAATTCATGGTGGAGGGAGCCTCTAAACAGCCCAGTTTGGGCAAATTCATGGTGGAGGGAGCCTCTAACCAGCCCAGTTTGGACCAATTAATGGTGGAGGGAGCCGCTAAACAGCCCAGTTTGGACCAATTCATGGTGGAGGGAGCCTCTAAAAACCCCAGTTTGGACCAATTCATGGTGGAGGGAGCCTCTAAAAAACCCAGTTTGGACCAATTCATGGTGGAGGGAGCCTCTAACCAGCCCAGTTTGGACCAATTAATGGTGGAGGGAGCCTCTAAACAGCCAAGTTTGGACCAATTCATGGTGGAGGGAGCCTCTAAAAACCCCAGTTTGGACCAATTCATGGTGGAGGGAGCCTCTAACCAGCCCAGTTTGGGCAAATTCATGGTGGAGGGAGCCTCTAAACAGCCCAGTTTGGGCAAATTCATGGTGGAGGGAGCCTCTAACCAGCCCAGTTTGGACCAATTAATGGTGGAGGGAGCCGCTAAACAGCCCAGTTTGGACCAATTCATGGTGGAGGGAGCCTCTAAAAACCCCAGTTTGGACCAATTCATGGTGGAGGGAGCCTCTAAAAAACCCAGTTTGGACCAATTCATGGTGGAGGGAGCCTCTAACCAGCCCAGTTTGGACCAATTAATGGTGGAGGGAGCCTCTAAACAGCCAAGTTTGGACCAATTCATGGTGGAGGGAGCCTCTAAAAACCCCAGTTTGGACCAATTCATGGTGGAGGGAGCCTCTAACCAGCCCAGTTTGGGCAAATTCATGGTGGAGGGAGCCTCTAAACAGCCCAGTTTGGGCAAATTCATGGTGGAGGGAGCCTCTAACCAGCCCAGTTTGGACCAATTAATGGTGGAGGGAGCCGCTAAACAGCCCAGTTTGGACCAATTCATGGTGGAGGGAGCCTCTAAAAACCCCAGTTTGGACCAATTCATGGTGGAGGGAGCCTCTAAAACAGCCCAGTTTGGGCAAATTCATGGTGGAGGGAGCCTCTAACCAGCAGAGTTGGTGGAAATCAGGGTGGAGGGAGCCTCTAACCAGCAGAGTTGGGGGAAATCAGGGTGGAGGGAGCCTAGTATTAGCAGAATTGTGCAACGCTTATGGTGGATGAGTATGAGGATGCGGAGGAATTGGAGAGGTTGAGTACAGACATGGAGTTTCATGTTGGGGTGCTTTACACAGGTGGGCACAAAAATGACGGCTCTACCCAGTGGTGGTTCATTTTTATCAAAGTGAGCCGGTCGGCACTCTCAGCTGACAGACGGGTGCGCTTGTCAGTGATGATGCCACCGGCTGCACTGAACACCCTCTCAGATAGGACGCTGGCGGCAGGACAGGACAGCACCTCCAAGGCATATAGGGCAAGTTCAAGCCACAGGTCCAACTTCGACACCCAATACGTGTAGGGCGCAGAGGGGTCGGAGAGGACAGGGCTGTGGTCGGAAAGGTATTCCCGCAACATGCGCCTATACTTCTCACGCCTGGTGACACTAGGACCCTCCGTGGCGGCACTTTGGCGAGGGGGTGCCATCAAGGTGTCCCAGACCTTAGACAGTGTGCCCCTCGTTTGTGTGGACCGGTGAGAACTTGGTTGCCTACTGGAGGAACTGCCCTCCCTGCCGCCAACGTCACATGCTGGAAACATCTCCATCATATTCTGCACCAATTGCCTGTGGCAAGCATTGATGCGATTGGCCCTCCCCTCTACCGGAATAAAAGACGAGATGTTGTTTTTATACCGGGGGTCAAGGATAGCAAAGATCCAGTACTGGTTGTCCTCCATGATTTTGACAATACGCTTGTCGGTTGTAAAGCACCCCAACATGAACTCAGCCATGTCTGCCACAGTGTTAGTTGGCATGACTCCTCTGGCCCCACCGGAAAGTTCAATCTCCATTTCCTCCTCATCCTCCATGTCTACCCATCCGCGCTGCAACAATGGGACGATTCGAAGTTGCCCGGAAGCCTCCTGTATCACCATCACATCATCGGACAACTCTTCTTCCTCCTCCTCCTCCTCCTCCTCCTCCTCCATTAAACGCAGTGAAGCGGACAGATGTGTGGACCTACTCTCCAGCTGTGACGGATCGGATGCTATCCCTAACTCCTCTGTGTGATCTGAGTTATCCCTGATGTCAATCAGGGATTCTCTCAGAACACACAAGAGCGGGATTGTAAGGCTCACCATCGCATCCTCAGAGCTCACCCTCCTTGTGGACTCCTCAAAGACCCGTAGGATGTCACAAAGGTCTCTCATCCATGGCCACTCATGGATGTGAAACTGAGGCAGCTGACTTTGTGGCACCCTAGGGTTTTGTAGCTGGTATTCCATCAAAGGTCTCTGCTGCTCAACCACTCTATTCAACATCTGAAACGTTGAGTTCCAGCGTGTGGGGACGTCGCACAAAAGCCGGTGTTGTGGCACATGCAGGCGTTGCTGGAGAGATTTTAAGCTAGCAGCGGCTACTGTCGACTTGCGAAAGTGGGCGCACATGCGCCGCACTTTCACCAGTAGCTCTGGAACATTGGGGTAGCTCTTTAGGAAACGTTGCACCACTAGGTTGAAGACGTGGGCCAGGCATGGAACATGTTGGAGTCCGGCAAGCTCCAGAGCTGCTACCAGGTTCCGGCCGTTATCACAAACGACCATGCCTGGGCCCAGGTGCAGCGGCTCAAACCATATTGCCGTCTCATCGAGGAGGGCATCCCTCACCTCGGAGGCAGTGTGCTGTCTGTCCCCCAAGCTGATCAGCTTCAGCACAGCCTGCTGACGTCTACCAACGCCAGTGCTGCAACGTTTCCAACTCGTAGCTGGGGTCAATCTAACAGCGGAGGAGGTGGCGGAGGAGGAGGCGGTGGCGGAGGAGGAGGCGGTAGAGGAGGAGGAGGAGGGGGGTGTTCTTCTCGTGTCCCTGCCAGGAATGTTAGGCGGGGAGACGAGGTACACCGGGCCAGTTTGGGAAGCAGTCCCAGCCTCAACTACATTCACCCAGTGTGCCGTCAGTGAAATGTAGCGTCCCTGTCCGCATGCACTTGTCCACGCGTCGGTGGTCAAGTGGACCTTTGTGCAAAGCGCGGAACTAAGGGCCCGCCTGATGTTGAGTGACACGTGCTGGTGCAAGGCGGGGACGGCACACCGGGAGAAGTAGTGACGGCTAGGGACGGCATAGCGAGGTGCCGCAGTTGCCATCAGGTCCAGGAAGGCGGGAGTTTCAACAAGCCGGAACGCCAACATCTCCTGGGCCAGCAGTTTAGCGATGTTGGCGTTCAAGGCTTGCGCGTGTGGGTGGTTAGCAGTGTATTTCTGCCGCCGCTCCAATGTCTGAGAGATGGTGGGTTGTTGTAAAGAAACGCCTGATGGTGCCTTTGATGGTGCAGGAGAAGGAGATAAGACAGGACCAGGGGAGGATGAGGTAGAAGTCAACAAAGTGGCGGAGGCAGATGAAGTGGTGTCCTGGCTCGTCCTCTGGAGTGCATCGCCAGCACAGTCAGCAGTGGCAGTGGCAGAGGCAGTGGCAGTGGCGTGAACGGCAGGCGGCCTTTGTCCTGCCGTTGCTGCCTGCCACTGATTCCAGTGCTTGGATTCCAAATGACGGCGCATTGAAGTGGTGGACAGGTTGCTCTTCTCAGAGCCCCTAATCAATTTCGAGAGGCAAATTGTGCAGACAACACTATATCTGTCCTCGGCGCATTCCTTGAAAAAACTCCACACCTTCGAGAAACGTGCCCTCGAGGTGGGAGTTTTTCGGGGCTGGGTACGAACTGGAACATCTTGGGAGATTCCGGGTGTGGCCTGGCTTCGCCTAAGCTGCTGACCTCTGCCTCTGCCTCTAGCTACCCTTTTTGGTGCTGCACCTGCCTCAACATCCACACTACTTTCCCCGCTTGACATCCCCCCTGTCCAGGTCGGGTCAGTGTCCTCATCATCCACCACTTCCTCTTCCAACTCCTGTCTCATCTCCTCCTCCCGCACAATGCGCCGGTCAACTGGATGCCCTGACGGCAACTGCGTCACATCATCGTCGATGAGGGTGGGTTGCTGGTCATCCACCACCAAATCGAACGGAGATGGAGGAGACTCTAGTGTTTGAGCATCTGGACACAGATGCTCCTCTGTTAGGTTCGTGGAATCGTGACGTGGAGAGGCAGGTTGAGGGACAATGAAAGGAGCGGAGAACAGCTCTGGGGAGCAGGGACAGTTTGGGTTATTGTTCTGTAAAGCTTCGGAATTTTGGGAGGAAGGAGGACAAGACTGTTGGGTAATAGGAGGAGAGGAGGCAGAGTCTGACTGGCTGCTGGACAATGTGCTGTAAGCGTTCTCTGACAGCCATTGCAAGACCTGTTCCTGGTTCTCGGGCCTACTAAGGTTTGTACCCTGCAGTTTAGTTAATGTGGCAAGCAACCCTGGCACTGTGGAGTGGCGCAATGCTTGCTGCCCCACAGGAGTAGGCACGGGACGCCCTGTGGCTTCACTGCTACCTTGCTCCCCAGAACCATTCCCCCGACCTCGCCCACGGCCTCGTCCACGTCCCTTTCCGGGAGCCTTGCGCATTTTGAATTCCTAGTTAGAAATTGGCACTGTATACCAGTAGTAAAAATTGTGGGTGCACGTAACCCCAATATATTCTTTGAATTACCAGTCAGAAACTGGCACTATATGGCAGTAGCAAGAAATGAGGGTATTTGTATTCCCAATATATTCTTTGAATTCCCAGTCAGACAATGGCACTGTATACCAGTAGTAAAAATTGTGGGTGCACGTAACCACAATATATTCTTTGAATTACCAGTCAGAAACTGGCACTATATGGCAGTAGCAAGAAATGAGGGTATTTATAACCCCAATATATTCTTTGAATTCCCAGTCAGACAATGGCACTGTATACCAGTAGTAAAAATTGTGGGTGTATATAGCCCCAATTCTATTGCTAGGGGACTTGCAGGGTATTTCTGGGGTGAAGGTGGGGGGGCACACCGTTGGAACGGGTATCGGGGTATATATCGGGTATACGGGAATACACTGACAGTGTATTCCATTCAGGATCCTGGGAAAGCTGGGTTGCGGCGATTGAGCCCGTCAGTGCCACGTTACACTGACAAGCTTCTCCCTGGAATTTAGCTCTTATAAGAGCTGTTGGTTGTCTTCTCCTTCCTATCCTAGCCTGTCCCTGCCTACCCAGAATCTAAGCCCTAGCTAGCTGGACGGAAACCTCCGTCCTCGGTGAATTGCAAGCTCAGAATGACGCGAACCTGGGCGGCGCTGTTCTTTTAAATTAGAGGTCACATGTTTTCGGCAGCCAATGGGTTTTGCCTACTTTTCTCAACGTCACCGGTGTCGTAGTTCCTGTCCCACCTACCCTGCGCTGTTATTGGAGCAAAAAAGGCGCCAGGGAAGGTGGGAGGGGAATCGAGTAATGGCGCACTTTACCACGCGGTGTTCGATTCGATTCGAACATGCCGAACAGCCTAATATCCGATCGAACATGAGTTCGATAGAACACTGTTCGCTCATCTCTAGTTAGGACTAGAGAGAGATAGGAGATAATATACAGATTATACAGCATCCTAGCATCATGGGTAACTATTATTCTAGACATTCCTCTCCCGATTACTGTTCAAGCTGGCAATTCCGACCGGCACACAGACCACGTTTCTGTCATGTGAATGCAGCCTTAGAGCATCCATTAGTACATGGCGTGCACAGACAGTGTAATGACATGTATAGAAGCCGTATCACACAATCACAAATTCTCAGTCTCTAATCCGACTCCAATCAGTATTGTGTGTTACTACACTGCCTGCTCCGCCCACTAACGAGTCATAGCCTATCCTGGTGATAGGCTGTGATGACGTCATCACAGGTCCTTGAATAAACTTCCAAAAGTAATGCCGGACAGAACAAGGCAGAGGTCCAGATGTGGCCCACAGGCCGTACATTGCCCAGGTCTGATCTTTAGTTTGCTTTTCTAAAACATAAAGATGCATTTAACAGAAGAAGCTTACAGTCCTCGATATGTTGTCAATGTGGGTCTGTTATGTCAGTCCAGGTAGCTGCAACGGGGCTAAGGGATAGCAGTAGGGAATCTCGCCCTGCACTACTCCCACTAGCTATCCCGGTCCCTGCCTCACGGGTGTGGGTCGGCTGTACTCAGGCTAAGCCTGACCCAGACAGCTCCTCTCTCACTGATACCGTAGGCCTAGCGGGAAGTGGGAGAAGGAATGCCCTATAAGACCTCTAGGGACTGGAGACTAAAGGGGGTCACCCCTAACGAACAAGTGAAGCTGCTACTGACAGGGACTGACAAGGGTGTGCGCTGACTAACAACACAAGCAGCACACAGGAAACATGTGGGAAAGGATTCCCCCAAACCAATATGGGAAGGAACCTTACACTAGGAAACAAACACAGGGAAACTGAGTAGAAATCAAAGGATAAGGCAATTCACTCACACAGTCAATTATACACAGAGGGAGGATTGGTGAACACAGAAGGGAAAACACACAAACCAACTCGTTCACCCAAACCTCCCAAAAATCAACCACGGAACTTCCTCTATCCCAGAACACCACCTACTCCTCCTGCTAAGGCCTAGCTCTGTAAAAGCGACACTCAGCACAGAACCATGGGAGGCATGGGTTTAAATACAGAGTAGAGACCACTCCTCCCAGGTGCAAATGGGAGGACAGACTAATCAACCAGGAGACAAAGCTGCCTACCATCAGTGCGCATGTGCAAGTCAGAAGGTGTGCACCAATACTCCTAACAGGGTCGGCGTGTCTGACCCAGGGGGGAGAGACGCATTACTTATTTTCAGACTGTCCAGGAGTTGGCAGATGTTTTAGTCCAGGTCTGGGAGGAGATCCCTCAGGACACCATCCACAACCTCATCAGGAGCATGCCCAGGTGTTGTAGGGAGGTCATACAGGCACGTGGAGGCCACACACACTACTCAGCCTCATACTGACATGTTTTAAGGACATTAAATCAAAGTTGGATCAGCCTGTAGTGTGTTTTCCCACCTTAATTTTGGGGGTGACCCCAAACCCATCCAGGCTTCCATTGGTTATTAGTATATATATATATATATATATATATATATATATATATATATATATATATATATATATATCAGGGTCTGGGGCTGCTAGGTGGGGGGGCATAGACACAAAAGTTCAGTTTCTTTTAGTCCAAAACAAAGGTAGAGTTTATTTTCACTCAAAAAGGCAGTGCAGCAACAAAAGTAAACAATACAAAAATAACTCCCTGCCCGGCTAGGCTCTAACTAAACCTGGAATAGATTACCTCACCTAGAAGAACAGAAATCCAAAAGCCAGTAGTATCATTCAGGACACAGCTCCCAAAACTATGACCTCTTTCTCTGACTCTCTGCCCCAGTCTGCTGCTGGAGCTGACTTCTTAAGCCTCCTTGATGAGGAGACTCAACAGCTGAGTCACTGCCGGAACATCCCCAAAGTGTGGACTGGAGGGGGAGTGGAATGACAGGTCCCACTACCAATCCTACCTGCCATTCCTAAAAATTCAGCCCAGTAACCGGAACTCTGAAATAACCCTCAGCAGGCAATAGTTATTTGCTGAGAAATGTTCTTTCTGGAGTTTTCTCATCTCACCCACTTTAGTACTCTGGGTGAGATGTACACCCCCTCCATTACCCGACCAGCCGTCAGCTTACATATCCCCACCCTCTTCTCCAGACCGGTGGGCTGGGAAATTGTGGCCATCATACAATGCACCCTTGACAGGGCATCAGCGTTTCCCAATAATTTCCCTGGCCTGTGTTCTACATCAAACACAAAATTTTGCAGAGACATGAACCATCGGGTAACCCTAGCATTTCTGTCCTCATTGATTTTCATCCATGTAAGGGGAGCATGGTCAGTGGTCAATTTAAACTTTCTGCCCAGGAGGTAACACCTCAGAGCATCCAGCGCCCACTTAATGGCCAAGCATTCCCTTTCTACAATGGCGTAGTTTTTCTCAGCGGGGGACAGCTTCCTGCTCAGGTCCATCACTGGATGCTCCTCACCATTTACCACCTGGGACAGCACCGCTCTTAGACCTGCAGTAAATTAGTAGATTTGACAAGGCTTCCTTTTCCCTGGTTGGTGAACCTTATAGTTGACTGGTCCTACTTTTTCCACAATTTTATATGGGCCTTGCCATTTTACTAAGAACTTGCTCTCCACAGTAGGCACCAAAATAAGGACTCTGTCCCCTGGGTTAAACTCTCGGACTCTGGCAGAATGATTGTAAATTCTGCTTTGGGCCTCTTGTGCTCTTTGCAGATGTTCTTTTTCTTTTTCAACAGTCAGGATTGAAACGTTTTTGTTCTTCAGCCAGAGCTTTAGCTTCTATTGTGTATGTTCTCCTTTCCTCGTTCTTCATCTTTTTCCATCTGTCTCCAAGTATCGCACTTACGGCTCGGTTATCTTTTCCTGGGTACATCTGTGTGTATTCAACTCTTTGATGTCGTATTACGCAAGGGAACCGCCTCAGGATAGTGAGTAGCGTAATCTAAGACAACCAGAATATATTGGTGACCTCTAGCTGACTTGACTATTGGACCGAAAAAGTCCACACCAATCCTTTCAAAAGGCACTTCAATGATGGGCAGGGGAACCAAGGGACTACGGAAATGTGGGGCTGGGGCATGTACCTGACACATAGGACAGGACGCACAGTAGTCCTTCACTTCCCTGTACACGCCTGGCCAATAAAATCTTTGGAGAATCCTCTCCTGTGTTTTCTCCGCCCCTAGGTGTCTTCCAAGCACATGATTATGGGCCATATCAAGTACCACACTGCGGTATGGCTTCGGTACGAGAAGCTGCTCCACAATTTCCCCATTACTTTTTGCTACCCGATACAAGAGGTCATTATTCATAGCAAAATGAAGGAATTGGTGGTCAGCATCAGGTTCCTGAGGCATGTTGTTAATAACTGTCACATTATCACGAGCATTAGCAAGAGTGGGATCTCTCAATTGTGCAGTACCAAAATTATCCCGTGAGACCTCTAATTCAGGTATATTAGGCTCAGGAGCTAGGGAAGAGGCATCATCTTCCTCTCCAGCTAGGACCTGTAATGGAAAGGTGTCGCCCTCCTCAGGCACTTTGGGCATAGGCAGGGTTTCCACCTTCGGCTGTTTGGTTTTACCTTTTCCCCACAAATCCTAGAACAAAGGGAAATCACGTCCCAAAATCACATTATGCATAAGCCTTTTTACAACACCCACTTCATAATAAACAGATCCTAATGTAGTCTCTATTGTGACCTTGGACTTGGGGTAGTCCATGGATGCAACAAACACTCATACGTGTGTTTCGGGATAAAATCCCCAGCTATCAAGCTGGCATGCACCAGAGCGACCAGGCTACCAGAGACCAACAACGCCTGGACAGAATGACCATTCACCACAACTTAGCAGACCTGAGGCCCAGTCTCTAGTCCCGGTGCTGCAGCACAGACAGGTCTGGCAAATAATGATTGACACCCACCAGCGTCACAGTCTCTTGGCTCAGAGGTGAATGGGCAATGGGCAGCAATATATATCCGCTCATGGCATCTCCAACACTGTACCAGCCCTGGTTTCTCCAGCAAAGAGTCCCTTCTTGGGCTGGTGGACTGCCTGGAAAACCTATCACGAGCTCTTTTCTCTCCACCCTCAAATATCGGAACAGCGTTACCAGGAGGTGTCCTCCACCGGGTGTTTATGGGGGATGGTCGTGCTGTAGGGTCATAATGGAGTTCAGCCTCAGTCACCAGGTATCTCTCCAGAAGGCTGATGAGCTGGTTGGCATCTTTGGGATCTCCATGTTCAACTCAGCGCTGCAACGCAGGAGGAAGAGCTCTGGTGAACCAGTCTAGGACCACCTTCTCCACCATCTTTGCAGGGGTACAGGTGTTTGGTTCCAGCCACTTTTTCACCAGGTGAATCAGGTCGTACATCTGGGATCTGGCAGGCTTGTCCATATGGAAGCTCCAGGTATGTACCCGCCGGGCACGGACAGCAGTGGTTACCCCCAGCCGAGCAAGAATTACCGCATTTAACTTTTCATAGTCCTGGACATCCTTCTGGCAGAGGTAATAATAGGCCTTCTGGAGTTCACCGGTCAGATAGGGTGCAATGATGTCTGCCCAGTCAGCAGCTGGCAGTTTCTCCCGTTCGCATACCGTAAACAATTGCCTCACATAATGAATTTTGACTTGATAGAATAATTCAGCACATAATACGGAAAAAGCACAAGTCAACTAAATCAGACAACCAATCGAATCAGATCTCTCTCTCTCTCTCTCTCTCTCTCTCTATATATATATATAATTTTATTGAAATATTTGGTAAATAAATACCATAAAAACAAATGGTACAGCAGGGCAGATGGATATTGCCAAACACATACGAAAATAAGACACAAAAGAATACAAGATAAAGACGTTCAGATAGACTATAGTCAAAATATCAATAATAATGATGTCAAAGCTTTGTTATATCAATAGTGGAGAATACCCACTGAGTGGCATGTATAAGAATGTAGACATCCAACCCAAATAAATCTTTTCACACAATCACAGCAGTATACACTAATGTTAATTAACCCTATAACTTACAGGGAACAGTACAAGAGATGTCTCAAAGAAAGTGTGAGAGATATGATGAGCTATAATAGCTACAGCGCCATGGAGAAAGTAATAACAATGCTATTGCACATGACTATACATATCAGAAGTCACACTTCACAGGGGGAAACACAAAACTAGACCAACATAATAAATGATGACATTTTTAAATACCTGCAATCATATTGCTTGAGGGTAAAGGATAGTCAGCCGAACGTCCACAGAAAAGATTACTGACAAGTAGAAGGACCACCCCTTTCGCCACATAAGTTGGCTTCCTCAGGAGGTGACCACACGCTGGAGGATTAGATACACAGGTCAGCATACAGTATCACACACCATAGGATTAGATACACGAGTCTACACACAGTTCTACATGACAGAGGATTAGATACGCGTGTCTGCACAAAGTATCACATGCTAGAGGATTAGATACACGCCTCTTCACACAGTACCAAATGCCGGAGGATTAGATACGCACATCTTGGACAATTCTTATGGGGCCACTAAACAAACAAAAAATTAAATATACCCGTGCGAAGCCAGGTCCTCCTGCTAGTATATATATCATCAAGAAATGTTTTATGGCTTTTCTCTATTCATATAGTCGATCCATCTGCAGCTCAAGGAGGTTGTGCTTTTCTGTGTACGAGTGGCTGAAAGTTTCCTTGACATTTTTAGGATGTCTTACAGATGGTGGAATATTTAAGGGAATGCTTGACAACCAGATTGAACATGTGCACTATGCTGCGCATGGCTCAGCCCTCCTTGATGCAGCACCGACACCATGTTTTTCCCATTGTCGGTCATCATCGTTCTGATTTTAAGTTCACTTGGAGAAAGCCTGGATTTGATTTCTTGATTGAGACAACAGAGGAGTTTCTTCCCTGTGTGACCGTACACCCAGGTGAAAGAGATGTAGAACAGTGTGACACCGCTGTGCCCTGCACATGTGGCATGCTGGAAAAGCACTGGGAGTTGTCCCTGCATTGGAGGCTTGGGACACAGTGGAGGATGGGCGGACATTGCAGGACCAATGGCATGAGAACATGGAGGCAGTGTCACCTGTCCAAGTTGCTGTAGTGTCACAATAACCCAGCGGACCCAAAATGGCATATGTTTTCCTTGACCGTAGTTACAGGTCCACACGTCAGCACTGCCATGTACTTTGGCAGATACCAACAGTCTCAAGGATTGACCCACCTTCTGTTCTACATATTTGTGCAGGGCTGGTACTGCCTGTTTGGCAAAGAAATGACAGCTTGGGACTTTCCACCTCAGCTCGGCGCAAGCCATCAATTCGGTGAAACCTGCAGAGACCACCAATTGGAAAGGGAGTGACTGCAGCACCAGCAACTTGACAGGAGCACGTTCAGTTTCTGCACCGTTGAATGAGAGCACACCTAGTATTGTCTCTTAGATATACAGTAGATTCTCTGATCGATTACTGACTCAATGACTGAGGAGGAAGAGGAGTAGGAGCATCATGACCAGCAGATGATGGTAAGGACACCCAACTTCCTTCAGCTGAGGTGGTAGAGCCTTGACTACCTGAAATGGGGTGCATGCCACTGGGTGTTGCAATGATTCCTGCCGCAGGCTGGAACACCACATCCCACGTCTCTTCAAGGCCACTTTATGGTGCCATTGCATATGTTGACACAGGGACGTGCTGCCAACATTTGCACCCTGGCCATGCTTCACCTTCTGCCCACAGATTGAACATATGGCCATGTTCGTCTCCCCCAGCAGCAACAAAAAACTGTCACAACGCCGAGTAGATAATTTTATCCCTAATAAATGCAGGTTGAAGACACGTGAGGGCACAGAGTCTGCTCCTGGGCCTTGTCAACTAAGGGTTGTGGCTGACGAATGCAACGACTCTTGGCTGGGAGTGTCTGATGTGACTTGGGATGAAGCGGATGACCAAGTCAACCAGTCTACAACTGACACAATGGCTACTTGACACTGGGAGCTCAAGTCTCTGTAAGTGACCCCAGCTGCCATGCCCCTTTAATAGGCTGCTATCCATTTTTTTTTTTTTTATTTAAATGGACACCTTCTGAGGAAGAAGTGTTGGGATTGATTTTGCGTTGCATATCTTGTGGTATTGAGTTCAGGAGAGAGTAGAAAAGGGAGAGATCCCCCATATTAGGTCAGACAAAAATTTAAATTAAAAGACTAATTGCTTAGGGAATCTAAGTGTCAGGATACGGAGTCGCCGCGGTCTCCTTGCTGCGCGGCGTCTCCCTGGGAGACGTGTTAGGAGTTATATTGGGTGTGCTTAGGTCATTAAGGGTTAATCTTTTCCTTGCCTTCAGTCTCCATGCCATTAGCCATCAGGTGTGTTCTCTGCTGCTATTTAAACCCCACCCAGGCATGGATCCTTGCCAGCCATTCACTTGTGGTTCCTGGTCCCCCTGCTCAGTCTGATTCCCTGTCTGTTCGTCTTCTGTCTGTTTCTTGGTTTATTTACCTGGCTTGTATTTTTGACTATCCCTTGTCTTTTGATTTGGTACCTTTATTATATCTCCTGGCTTGACCTCTTGCTCGTCTGACCTCGCCTTCTCTTCTGTGTCTTGCTGGGACTTGTGGTCCTCCCTGGTTCCATGCTGTTTAGTCTTTTGTTTTGCATTGCATTTACACTGTGCTTTCTGTTTAGGTGTGACCCCGTGACTCCAGTCCCTAGGACTTTCAGGGCCTCCTCTTCCCTTATCCTAGCCGCCGGGATAGAAGCGTAAGGAGTCGTGGTAAGCGCACTTCAATTAGGAAGTGCATTGGTCTGCCTCATCTCAGATACTACAGCAAAGTCATAGCTGCAGGGCCTGCGACCCCTTTTGTCATTAGTTGCACAGTGTTGCTTTCCCAGCTGTGTCACTTTGCACTGCCTGACCCTGACTCCAATCCTTACACTAAGGTTCAGAAATCTAGGGTTCCTCCAACCCAAAGGTTTAGCCTTTGCTGGGAAATTCTCTGTCCAGAGTGTGGATGGAAAAAAAAAGCAGCAAAGATGGAGGGCTCCTCCAGCAGTCAGCTCAAAGAAGGCTTAGAAAAAAAAAAAAGAGGTCATTAACCCCTTCCCGACATCCGCCGTACTAGTATGGTGGACGCTGGGTGTTTAATTATGGCGGACGCCCGGGAGTCGGATGGCCACCATAGCTGCCAGATGTCTACTGTTTTACACAGTAGACACCCATTTCTGATGCCCCCGGTCGGTGCCCGCACTGATCGGGGGCATAAACCCCTCCGGCGCCTAGGTCAAAGCTGACTGAGGCGCAATTTTCCTGGCGGTGCATGGGCGTCGCCATGTTGCCAGTGATCATCGACACCTGGAACAAGCACTAGGGCTCATGTTACGTTGGCATGACAGCCGGGAGCCTTGTAAAGCCTCCCCGGCCTTTCTGCACTGTTTTTCTTTTGCAGACTGAATGACAATTTTTTTTTACAATGTATTGGAATACATAAGCATTGTAATGAGCCCCTGGGGTTCAAGACATCTGGGGGGGGGGGGGGTCTAATAAATGCAAAAAATAAATAAAAATATTAAAAAGTATTAAGAATTCAAATCACCCCCCTTTCCCTAGAACACATATAAAAGTAGTTATATACTGTGACACACCTACACATCAGATCTCCCTCTGTCTGAAATCTTCCTCTCTACAAATATATACAAATATTTTCCTGTACGGTAAATGCCGTAGCGGGAAAATAAGTAAAAAGTGCCAAACCACTATTTTTTCACTGTTTTGCCGCTGATAAAAATTTTAATAAAAAATTATCAGAGCAAAAGACATTCCCCAACATGGTAGAACTGAAAAGTACACCCGACCCCGCAAAAAAAGACGCCCTATGCATCCCCGTACACGGACGTATAAAAAAGTTACGGGTGTCAGAATATGGCGACTTTTAGAATAAAATTTGGCACAGGTTTGGATTTTTGTTAAGGGGTTAAAATGTAAATAAAACCATAGAAATTTGGTATCACTGGAATCACACCGAAACATAGAATACAGGGGACAGGTCATTGTGGCTGCACAATGAACACCGTAAAAACGAATCCCATAAGAAAATCTCCTCCGTCTGTTTATAATAGACCTCTACAAAGAAATTGCTTAGGGAGGGAAGCCTTGTGCTGCTGTTAGGACTAAGGGAAAACAGATTATCTACATAATCAACAATTCCCTATCGTCCTACCAGAAGCACAATGTGGGGGATATAGCAAGTAATCCCCCTGTAATACAGACCGTCCAAAGGCGGTAGCCTCTAAAGCACAGGAGCTCAACCTATAGTGCTTGACACAAGTGAGTTGGGAAGACGACAAGGCTGCCGAGCAAATCTGGTCTAAGGGCACTGCCCTATTCTCCGCCCAGTAAGAAAACACCGCACTTGTAGAATGAGCCCTAAGAAAAACAGAAAAGAAACTTTAATAGCATCCCTAACCCACCTGGAGATGGAGGCCTAAGGCCCCTGAGCCTACCAACCATATTCACAAGGAGATTTTCAGATCTCCTGAAAGACCTGGTAAGGTCAATGTAAATACTCAAGTACCTTACAAGGTCCAAGGCATGAAGTCTCACCTCCTCCGGAGAAGAAGGAGCAGGACAAAACACAGGAAGAGAACCAAATGGTTAATGTTAAATAGGGAAGGCACCTTGGGCCTGAACCCTGGAAGGATTCTCAGTTGGACCCTGTCCTCAAAAAAGGAGATCTACTCATCAGAGCCTGAATCTCATCTAAACTTTTGGCAGAAGTAATGGCCAAAAGGAGTCGGCTGCCAGAAATAAAGAACTCATAGAGGCTAAGATGTCATCTCTGGGCACCCCGGAATCTATATCTCTCTCAAGTTGTGCAAGGAATTGTTTTTTTTTGAAAGCTGGGAGATGGAGTCACGGATGTCCTTTAACCACTTCAGTACCGGGCCAATTTGTGGCCCAGGACCAGACACATTTTGGGTTTATTTTGTATGTGCGATTTTGAGGTCTGTAAAATTTTTCTCGTATGTCTCAGTCAACTAATTTTTGCGTCTTTATTCGGGGACACATAGGGCTTTATTTTTATTTTCGAATGTGTTTTAATTTTTTTTATATCCGGGAAAATATAAACATAATAGAAGGGAAATTGTGTCTGGTTTTCAATTTATTTATTTATTTTTATTTAATAACACAAAGTGTCACTGAAAAACTTTATATATATAATATAGTTTTTCCTCTCCGTTACGGTAATTTTAATTTTGTATGGTGTCGTCGGGGGTGGGGCTATAACCTTTAGTAATGGCGTTTTATTAGCGTATTATTTATTTATTTATTATTATTATTTTATTTACATTTTTTTTAAACTTTATTATATTTTTTTTTAATTTTTTTTTTTCAGATTGTGTCCCCATAAGGTGATAAGAGACCTTTGGGGACATCTGATCACTTATTTTTTTGTACTGGAGGCTGATTTCTCCTATAACTGGGGCTGGTACATTTAACCCCAGTTGCAGGAGAAATCCAGCCTCCTGCATGTTGTATATACAGCTTACTGAGCTGACCTGAGTCTTCCCAGCGGATCACGTGTCTGCCGGGTCAGAGGGCAGCTGATTTATGGCAGCATCCATAGCCGTGTATACAGCGCTCAGAAGGCAGGGGAGGTAATAAATCTTCCCTGACATCTCTCTGGGAGCTCCGGCTGAAGTTACAGCCGCTCCCATTGAAAGCAGCTGCACGATCTCCATGCAGCTGCTGTGTCCTGACTGGACGTACCGGTACGTCCTGTCAGAACTAGGCAATCACTTCCCGGACGTATAAAGTCTATGGAGGGTCCAGAAGTGGTTAACAAACCCTCCTAGAAGAGAGAAGGACACTGCCTGCCTGCCACTCCTTTAGTTTCTACACTGATCACAGAGAGAAGGCTGAAAGAGGACTAGCTTTCCTTGCTGCTGGGCAGTGAAACGAGCTGAAGAAATGTCAGTAACAACCTGCAAAAGTAGGTAAGAAAAAAAGAGACCGCAAAATAAACATAGAAAAGAAAAGGAAAAGAAGAAGAACAACAAGGAGAAGACTTTAAAGCACTTTCTTCCAAACCATATAGGAGACCACAGAGCCTCCTCCACCTGTCCCACCACACAGACAGAAAAAGACACACGTGGGGGGGGGGGGGGGGGAAGGTCTCTGTACCCTCTTATAGGGTTGTAGTCATGCATTTATGTTGATTAAGATTTCCATCTGTCCTACTAGCACACAGGGGCAGAAATACCCCACATTGTGCTGCTGGTAGGACGATAGGGAATCATATAAATTTGGTCATCTTGTCACAAATAGGAAACTCACCCAATAATCCTTTAGTGATTTCTCAGCTGTAGTAGTCGCAGTGACAACCAGAACTAAATCAAAGTCCGGAACTAATAAAGACAGGAAAATTGTAGGGACTGAAGTTCCAGTTGTGACGATTGTGACAGACACAAGGCAAAGGAACCAGACGGCTCACCAAGACAGACAGACTGGACTATGACTGATTTCTCTGAATCTACCAGAAAACCATCCGGTGTCCCCTCCACAATAGACTCCTCAAAAAGAAAGGGTTAAGACACGTGTCACCTAAATTTTCTGATGATTTCCCCCGTATACTCTACTGGGAGGTGAACGGACTAATACGGATAACAAGAGAGAGATTCAGGAGTCAGCGGGGTCACCTGAAATATTTGACAGAAGGAGAGGAGGGGAGAGTGAGGACATGAAACATGTGGTTGTAGCACTGCAGACTCTGCGTAACATGGCTCAGACTCCAGCTAGGCCAATAAGACAATAGCAGATGTACAAATGGTCCCCGAATTATGGGATGCAGTTGCTCACGACCTTGCCAGACCCAGAAACCAGACCCATGCCCTTCGTAAAAATACTGTGACAAATGCAAACTATGTAGTGGGTCCACATGGAGCGACATGGAACAGTTGGTTGAAGCTAAAATGGGTTACATGACCACCGGCCACTTTGTGTAAAGTAACTCAAGGGGTAGAATTGGGTAGTAGACCCCACAAACCTGCGATGGCGGCATTAATGCCTGTTATGGGATGGGTAACCAGGACATGTGAGAAGGAAGTGCAGAGCCCCAAAAAGGAAGCTTAAAGGGGATGACAACTCAAGGAATAATGAATCCTCCCACCTCTCCCAGAGAATCAGGCCTGAAGGGGGACGTCACCCTCCTCAGGATTATTGTGTAATATAATCCATCTTACATAAAGAGACGTTACGATGCAATCCTCCTCCCAGATCTGTGTGATATATTACATACCCCATTTCTACCAGATATACTTACCTTACCTTATACTTACCTTACCTTATACTTACCTTACCTTATACTTACCTTATACTTACCTTACCTTATACTTACCTTACCTTATACTTACCTTACCTTATACTTACCTTACCTTATACTTACCTTACCTTATACTTACTTTACCTTACACTTACCTTACCTTATACTTACCTTACCTTATACTTACCTTACCTTATACATACCTTACCTTACACTTACCTTACCTTATACTTACTTTACCTTACACTTACCTTACCTTATACTTACCTTATACTTACTTTACCTTACACTTACCTTATACTTACCTTACCTTATACTTACTTTACCTTACACTTACCTTACCTTATACTTACCTTACCTTATACTTACTTTACCTTACACTTACCTTACCTTATACATACCTTACCTTATACTTACCTTATCTTATACTTACCTTACCTTATACTTACCTTAACCTTATACTTACCTTACCTTATACTTACCTTATCTTATACTTACCTTACCTTATACTTACCTTACCTTATACATACCTTACTTTATACTTATCTTACCTTATACTTACCTTACACTTACCTTATCTTATACTTACCTTACACTTACCTTACACTTACCTTACCTTACACTTACCTTATACTTACCTTACCTTATACATACCTTACTTTATACTTACCTTACCTTATACTTACCTTACACTTACCTTACACTTACCTTACACTTACCTTACACTTACCTTACACTTACCTTATCTTATACTTACCTTACCTTATACATACCTTACTTTATACTTACCTTACCTTACACTTACCTTATACTTACCTTACTTTATACTTACCTTACCTTATACATACCTTACCTTATACATACCTTACCTTATACTTACCTTACCTTATACTTACCTTACCTTATACTTACCTTACACTTACCTTACCTTATACTTATCTTACCTTATACTTACCTTATACTTACCTTACACTTACCTTATACTTACCTTATACTTACCTTACCTTATACTTACCTTACCTTATCTTATACTTACCTTACCTTATACATACCTTACTTTATACTTACCTTACCTTATACATACCTTACTTTATACTTACCTTACCTTATACTTACCTTACCTTATACTTACCTTATCTTATACTTACCTTACCTTATACATACCTTACTTTATACTTACCTTACCTTATACTTACCTTACTTTATACATACCTTACTTTATACTTACCTTACCTTATACTTACCTTACACTTACCTTATACTTACCTTACCTTATACTTACCTTACACTTACCTTACCTTATACTTACCTTATCTTATACTTACCTTACCGTATACATACCTTACTTTATACTTACCTTACCCTTACCTTATACTTACCTTACATTATACTTACCTTACCCTTACCTTATCTTATACTTACCTTATACTTACCTTACCTTATACTTATCTTACCTTATACTTACCTTACCTTATACTTACCTTACACTTACCTTATACTTACCTTACCTTATACTTACCTTACCTTATACTTACCTTACCTTATACATACCTTACTTTATACTTACCTTACACTTACCTTACACTTACCTTATACTTACCTTATATTATACTTACCTTACCTTATACTTACCTTACACTTACCTTACCTTATACTTACCTTACCTTATACTTACCTTACCTTATACTTACCTTACCTTATACTTACCTTACCTTATACTTACCTTATCTTATACTTACCTTACGTTATACTTACCTTACCTTATACTTACCTTACCTTATACTTACCTTATACTTACCTTATCTTATACTTACCTTACCTTATACTTACCTGATACTTACCTTACCTTATACTTACCTTACCTTATACTTACCGTACCTTATCCTTACCTTACCAAAATATTTGCAGAATCTGATATAGTGCAAAGAGAAATAATTCATTGTAAAGCCGCAGAAGGTAGAAGAGTCTGGTGTAATAGCAGGCCTATAGGAGACCTGACTGTACACCACTGCTATGATGTATAGGGGATTACACATTATATATTCCAACCTGGAATTGTAAGATTCATTTGGTTTATATCAATGCCAGGATTCAACTTTGATGCTTTTTGTAAGAATAAATCTCCTTCCAAGAAACATCCCCTAAAAAGAGAAAGTAGGATATAGTGATGCAAATGCACATCCAGCTGAAAACTGTCAATGTAGGCCGCGGGTCCGCAGCTGCAGAATGTGACCTTTGATGTAAGTCATCAGCGCCTGCATTCAGAAGAAGAAAGAGGACGCTTTTTGTGGGACTGCATACTGGGTAAGTAGCATGTACAATACTACTGTCTAGGGGCCCACTGTGGAGCGTATATTACTGTGGGGGGCCCAATGCTGTGTGTGGGCCTACTGCGGAGAGTATAATACTGTGTGGGGGCCTACTGTGGAGTGTATAATACTGTTTATGTGCCACTGTGGAACATATAATACTGTCTGGAGGCCACTTTGAAGCTTATTGTACAGCCTGGGGACCACTGGAGCAGATAACACTGCGTGGGGGCCACAGTGAGGCAGATTGTACTGTGTGGGAGACATTTTGAGGTAGATTGTACTGTCTGGCACCCCACTGATGACTGTGACCCTTCTAATACTGAACCCTGTGTCACCCCACTGGTGAATGTGACTCAGTCTGAATATTTTACATTAACAAGTACCCTCTGTTTCCTATCAATGAACCATCTGCAAACCCAATTGCATGTTTTCCCCCAGTCTCAATATAATCATTTTGCAAACCAACCTGTTATGTGGCACAGACAGAATCAAAAGTCTTTGAAAAGTCCAGATACACCACGTCCACTGCATTACCCATGTCCAGATACACCATGTCCACTGCATTACCCATGTCCAGATACACCAAGTCCACTGCATTACCCATATCCAGGTACACCACGTCCACTACATTACCCATGTCCAGATACATCACATCCACTACATTACCCATGTCCAGATACATCACATCCACTGCATTACCCATGTCCAGATACATTACTTCCACTGCATTACCCATGTCCAGATACTCCACATCCCCTGCATTACCCATGTCCAGATACACCACGTGCACTGCATTATCCATGTCCAGATACACCACGTCCACTGTATTACCCATGTCCAGATACACCACGTGCACTGCATTATCCATGTCCAGATACACCACGTCCACTGTATTACCCATGTCCAGATACACCATGTGCACTGCATTATCCATGTCCAGATACATCATATCCACTGCATTACCAATGTCCAGATACACCACGTCCACTGCATCACCCATGTTCAGATACACCACGTCCACTACATTACCCATGCCCAGGTACACCACGTCCATTGCATTACCCATGTTGAGATACACCACGTCCATTGAATTACCCATGTTCAGATACACCACATCCACTGCATTACCCATGTCCAGATACACCACGTGCACTTCATTATCCATGTCCAGATACACCACGTCCACTGTATTACCCATGTCCAGATACACCACGTGCACTGCATTATCCATGTCCAGATACATCACATCCACTGCATTACCAATGTCCAGATACACCACGTCTACTGCATCACCCATGTTCAGATACACCACGTCCACTACATTACCCATGCCCAGGTACACCACGTCCATTGCATTACCCATGTTGAGATACACCACGTCCATTGCATTACCCATGTTCAGATACACCACATCCACTGCATTACCCATGTCTAGATACACCACGTCCACTGCATTACCCATGTTCAGATACACCACGTCCACTACATTACCCATGCCCAGGTACACCACGTCCATTGCATTACCCATGTTGAGATACACCACGTCCATTGCATTACCCATGTTCAGATACACCACATCCACTGCATTACCCATGTCTAGATACACCACGTCCACTGCATTACCCATGTTCAGATACACCACATCCACTGCATTACCCATGTCTAGATACACCACGTCCACTGCATTACCCATGTTCAGATACACCACGTCCACTGCATTACCCATGTTCAGATACACCACCTCCACTGCATTACCCATGTCCACATACACCATGTCCACTGTATTACCCATGTCCACATACACCACGTCCACTGCATTACCCATGTCCACATACACCACGTCCACTGCATTACCCATGTCGATACACCACGTCTACTGCATTACCCATGTCCACATACACCACGTCCACTGCATTACCCATGTCCACATACACCACGTCCACTGCATTACCCATGTCCAGATACACCACGTCTACTGCATTACCCATCTCCGGATACACCACGTCCACTGCATTACCCATCTCCGGATACACCACGTCCACTGCATTACCCATGTCCAGGTACACCACGTCCACTGCATTACCCATGTCCAGATACACCACGTCCACTACATTACCCATGTCCAGATACACCACGTCCACTGCATTACCCATGTTGATACACCACCGCATTACCCATGTCCAGATACACCACGTCCACTGCATTACCCATGTCCACATATACCACGTCCACTGCATTACCCATGTCCAGATACACCACGTCTACTGCATCACCCATCTCCGGATACACCACGTCCACTGCATTACCCATCTCCAGATACACCACGTCTACTGCATTACCCATGTCCAGATACACCACGTCCACTGCATTACCCATGACCAATCTTGTACTGACCTCCTCATAGAAGCTGATCAGATTAGTCTGACAGGACCGATTCCTCATAAACCCATGCTGATTGGGTGTTAGATTATTTACAGTGAGATCCTCAAGTTATCTATTAGAAAGTCCTTAAATATCTTACCCATCACAGAAGTCAGACTTACTGGCCTATAGTTTCTAGGCTCATTTTAGACCTCTTTTTGAAAATCGGTATCACATTTTCTCTGCGCCAATCCTGTGGAACAGACCCAGTCATTACTGAATCCTTAAATCTCATATATATAAAAATGAGTTTCTGTCTGTCTGTTCTTTATGCACGAACAAAGGACTGGACCGATCTTCACCAAATTTGGCACAGAGATACATCAGGTGTCTGGGAAAGTTTTAGACCGGGTCTCAACTCTGCCGGATTACTATTCCTGAGATACAGTATTCCTAAAACATTCCCATTAGCAAATACAAACCTGCAAGTCTTTCACTCATATTCCAACTGCCAAACACACCATCACTCCACATGTACAATCCAACACTGATAACCAAGCTGAGATACACGCATCAGGGGATTAGATACACAGATCAGCACACAGTATCACAAATCAGAGGTTTACATCAGAGCTTTACTTCAGATTTCCATAACAATCCATCCATTTTCTTCACTGCTGTAGGTCAACTTTAAAGGGGCAGGGCGCTGTGAATGACACTGTTACACAAGGTCACATACACACAGATTTACTCCAGGAAGAGCCCAGATAGCTCAGTCGGAAGGGCAACAGCTTTACTCCCGATATCCATAACAGCCGATCGCAGGTTTTCACTGATATCCAAACTGAGATACACATAATCACATGACGCTTATGGACATACACACAAACGACATACAAAATACACCAGTGCAAAACTGGACAATTCTTATGCGGTCACAAACAAAAAATGACATATACCTGTGCGAAGCCGCGTCCTCCTGCTAGTATTAGATATAAGGGTCTATCCATCACTGTGCTTAATTCCAGTTCCTATAAGAATGACTGTAATACTAAGTCTACCGCACAGGGGATCTGAGATCTCAGCTTCAAGTCTCCGGGACAAGGAAAAGAGAAACACACAAAAATAAAGAGATTAAAAAAGGAAAAAAAAAACCACAACCCTTTATGTTTAAAAACTATATGTGCGGGTCAGTTCCCATTACCCAAAAATATTGTTATCTATTAGAGATGAGCGAACACTGTTCGGATCAGCCGATCCGAACAGCACGCTCCATAGAAATGAATGGAAGCACCTGGTGCTTCCATTCATTTCTATGGGTGCGTGCTGTTCGGATCGGCTGATGCGAACAGTGTTCGCTCATCTCTATTATCTATCCCGGAAAAAAAAATACGCCACAATGCGCAAATTAACGTATTTTGATCACTTTGCTTTACCAAAAAAATACCAATAAAAAATTACCAGAAAGTCCCAAATACCAAAATAAAGATTCCTGTCAGGTCTCCGCCTCCACTACAGTAATACAGTTATAGGGTCACAATACGGAGACCCCGGGAAAATCCGTCATATTCAAAGAGTGTAAAACCCCAAAATAAATGTAGTAAAATCGAAATAAATCTAATATCGCCGTAATCGGAGCGACCCCCGGACAAAGCGGCCAAGTCATGTATAACGCAGGGGGAACGGCCTACTAACAAAACATTAGGATAGAATTGTGTGATGTCACATGGACCCCAAAATCATGAATAAAAGATAATAAAAACATTATATGTACCCCAAAATGGTGGCAAATGAAAATACACAGAATAAACCCCAAATAGCAATGTGCACACCGTACAACTGCTATATACCACTATATGTCACTGTACAGCCGCTATATACCACTACATGTCACTGTACAGCCGCTATATACCACTACATGTCACTGTACAGCCGCTATATACCACTACATGTCACTGTACAGCTGCTATATACCGCTACATGTCACTGTACAGCCGCTATATACCACTACATGTCACTGTACAGCCGCTATATACCACTACATGTCACTGTACAGCCACTATATACCACTACATGTCACTGTACGGCCGCTATATACCGCTACATGGTCACTGTACAGCCGCTATATACCACTACATGTCACTGTACAGCCACTATATACCACTACATGTCACTGTACAGCCGCTATATACCACTACATGTCACTGTACAGCCGCTATATACCACTACATGTCACTGTACAGCCGCTATATACCACTACATGTCACTGTACAGCCGCTATATACCACTACATGTCACTGTACAGCCGCTATATACCACTACATGTCACTGTACAGCCGCTATATACCACTACATGTCACTGTACAGCTGCTATATACCACTACATGTCACTGTACAGCTGCTATATACCACTACATGTCACTGTACAGCTGCTATATACCACTACATGTCACTGTACAGCCGCTATATACCACTACATGTCACTGTACAGCTGCTATATACCACTACATGTCACTGTACAGCCGCTATATACCACTACATGTCACTGTACAGCTGCTATATACCACTACATGTCACTGTACAGCTGCTATATACCACTACATGTCACTGTACAGCTGCTATATACCACTACATGTCACTGTACAGCCGCTATATACCACTACATGTCACTGTACAGCTGCTATATACCACTACATGGTCACTGTACAGCCGCTATATACCACTACATGTCACTGTACAGCCGCTATATACCACTACATGTCACTGTACAGCCGCTATATACCACTACATGTCACTGTACAGCTGCTATATACCACTACATGGTCACTGTACAGCCTCTATATACCACTACATGGTCGCTGTACAGCCGCTATATACCACTACATGGTCACTGTACAGCCGCTATATACCACTACATGTCACTGTACAGCCGCTATATACCACTACATGTCACTGTACAGCCGCTATATACCACTACATGTCACTGTACAGCTGCTATATACCACTACATGTCACTGTACAGCCGCTATATACCACTACATGTCACTGTACAGCCGCTATATACCACTACATGTCACTGTACAGCCGCTATATACCACTACATGTCACTGTACAGCCGCTATATACCACTACATGTCACTGTACAGCTGCTATATACCACTACATGTCACTGTACAGCCGCTATATACCACTACATGGTCACTGTACAGCCGCTATATACCACTACCACCCAACCCGATGGGCTACAAAGACTACAGACCTGTAGCACTAACATCCCAACTGATGAAGGTCCTAGAGAGACTGGTCCTGACACACCTACGCCCCCTAGTGAGCTCCGCTCTGGCCCCCTCCAGTTTGCCTACCGGCCGGGCATTGGGGTAGATGACGCCATCATCCACCTTCTTCACAGAGCTCTCTCTCACCTGGAGAAACCCGGGAACACTGTGAGAATAATGTTCTGTGACTTCTCTGCTGCTTTTACCACCATTCAGCCAGGGCTACTGAGGGAGAAGTTGGACCTTGGTGGAGGGACCATCACCTGTCCAACTGGATCCTAGACTACCTGACAACCCGCCCTCAGTATGTGAGAGCCCAGGACTGTGTGTCTGACACTGTGATCTGTAGTACGGGGGCACCACAAGGTACAGTGCTTGCCCCATTCCTCTTCACACTGTACACTGCTGACTTCAGGCACAACTCATCCAGCTGTTACTTACAGAAGTACTCCGATGACTCTGCTATAGTCGGCCTGATCACTGATGGCGATGATAGATAATACAGAGACTTAAACCGGGATTTTGTTGAATGGTGCCAGCAGAACCAGCTCAGGATTAATGCTGGGAAGACCAAGGAGATGGTGGTGGACTTTAGTAAACGGAGAGGTGCTCCGACCCCGGTGGAGATCCAAGGAACATGTATTGAGATAGTCAGGACCTGTAAGTACCTGGGCGTGCTCCTCAATAATAAACTAGACTGGGCTGACCACCTGGAGGCAATGCACAGAAAGGGCCACAGCAGACTCTACCTGCTCAGGAGGCTGAGGGCCTTCGGAGTCCAGGGGACACTTCTTAGGGCCTTCTTCAACTCTGTGGTTGCCTCAGCCATCTTTTTCGGTGTGGCCTGCTGGGGAAGCAGTATATCAACCAGGGACAGAAATAGACTTGACAGGCTGATCAGGAGGGCCAGCTCTGTCCTGGGGGGCCCCTTGGACCCAGTACAGGTGGTGGGTGACAGAAGGATACTGTCTGTGGTGACCTCCATGCTGGAGAACAAATCCCACCCCATGTATGGGACCCTGATGGGACTTGGCAGCACTGTAAGTGACCGTCTGCTTCACCCCGTGTGAGAAGGAGCTATCGCAAATCCTTCCTTCCAACCGCGACCAGGCTGTATAATCTACATCAGACCAAACGAAGAGCTCTCCGCACAGAGAACTAATGATTATGAGGATGACCATGAGGTCTTCCTCTTTCTCTTCTGTTTTTCCTTAGCTGCCATGGACTCTTAGTATATCTTCTCTTCTCAGCTTATCTGTGTCTACGTCTGTAACATATTACTCTGTATTATCCTGTATCTGTATTACTATGCTGCTGTAACACGCTGAAATTTCCCCACTGTGGGACTATTAAAGGATTATCTTATCTTATCTTACATGTCACTGTACAGCCGCTATATACCACTACATGTCACTGTACAGCCGCTATATACCACTACATGTCACTGTACAGCCGCTATATACCACTATATGGTCACTGTACACCCGCTATATACCACTACATGTCACTGTACAGCCGCTATATACCACTACATGTCACTGTACAGCCGCTATATACCACTATATGTCACTGTGCAGCTGCTATATACCACTATATGGTCACTGTACACCCGCTATATACCACTACATGTCACTGTACAGCCGCTATATACCACTACATGTCACTGTACAGCCGCTATATACCACTACATGTCACTGTACAGCCGCTATATACCACTACATGTCACTGTACAGCCGCTATATACCACTACATGTCACTGTACAGCCGCTATATACCACTACATGTCACTGTACAGCCGCTATATACCACTACATGTCACTGTACAGCCGCTATATACCACTACATGTCACTGTACAGCCGCTATATACCACTACATGTCACTGTACAGCCGCTATATACCACTACATGTCACTGTACAGCCGCTATATACCACTACATGTCACTGTACAGCCACTATATACCACTACATGGTCACTGTACAGCCGCTATACACCACTACATGGTCACTGTACAGCCGCTCTATACCACTACATGTCACTGTACAGCCGCTATATACCACTACATGTCACTGTACAGCCGCTATATACCACTACATGTCACTGTACAACCTCTATATACCACTACATGTCACTGTACAGCCGCTATATACCACTACATGTCACTGTACAGCCGCTATATACCACTACATGTCACTGTACAGCCGCTATATACCACTACATGGTCACTGTACAGCCGCTATATACCACTACATGTCACTGTACAGCCGCTATATACCACTACATGTCACTGTACAGCCGCAATATACCACTACATGTCACTGTACAACCTCTATATACCGCTACATGTCACTGTACAGCCGCTATATACTACTACATGTCACTGTACAGCCGCTATATACCACTACATGTCACTGTACAGCCGCTATATACCACTACATGTCACTGTACAGCCGCTATATACCACTA
This sequence comes from Leptodactylus fuscus, assembly GCF_031893055.1. Taxonomy (NCBI): domain Eukaryota; kingdom Metazoa; phylum Chordata; class Amphibia; order Anura; family Leptodactylidae; genus Leptodactylus; species Leptodactylus fuscus. Next base: position 243,425,313 of record NC_134267.1, read on the forward strand.
CATGTCACTGTACAGCCGCTATATACCACTACATGTCACTGTACAGCCGCTATATACCACTACATGTCACTGTACAGCCACTATATACCACTACATGTCACTGTACAGCCGCTATATACCACTACATGGTCACTGTACAGCCGCTATATACCACTACATGTCACTGTACAGCCGCTATATACCACTACATGGTCACTGTACAGCCACTATATACTACTATATGGTCACTGTACAGCCGCTATATACCACTACATGTCACTGTACAGCCGCTATATAGCACTACATGTCACTGTACAGCCGCTCTATACCACTACATGTCACTGTACAGCCGCTATATACCACTACATGTCACTGTACAGCCGCTATATACCACTACATGTCACTGTACAACCTCTATATACCACTACATGTCACTGTACAGCCGCTATATACCACTACATGTCACTGTACAGCCGCTATATACCACTACATGTCACTGTACAGCCGCTATATACCACTACATGGTCACTGTACAGCCGCTATATACCACTACATGTCACTGTACAGCCGCTATATACCACTACATGTCACTGTACAGCCGCTATATACCACTACATGTCACTGTACAACCTCTATATACCGCTACATGTCACTGTACAGCCGCTATATACTACTACATGTCACTGTACAGCCGCTATATACCACTACATGTCACTGTACAGCCACTATATACCACTACATGTCACTGTACAGCCGCTATATACCACTACATGGTCACTGTACAGCCGCTATATACCACTACATGTCACTGTACAGCCGCTATATACCACTACATGGTCACTGTACAGCCACTATATACTACTATATGGTCACTGTACAGCCGCTATATACCACTACATGTCACTGTACAGCCGCTATATAGCACTACATGTCACTGTACAGCCGCTCTATACCACTACATGTCACTGTACAGCCGCTATATACCACTACATGTCACTGTACAGCCGCTATATACCACTACATGTCACTGTACAACCTCTATATACCACTACATGTCACTGTACAGCCGCTATATACCACTACATGTCACTGTACAGCCGCTATATACCACTACATGTCACTGTACAGCCGCTATATACCACTACATGGTCACTGTACAGCCGCTATATACCACTACATGTCACTGTACAGCCGCTATATACCACTACATGTCACTGTACAGCCGCTATATACCACTACATGTCACTGTACAACCTCTATATACCGCTACATGTCACTGTACAGCCGCTATATACTACTACATGTCACTGTACAGCCGCTATATACCACTACATGTCACTGTACAGCCGCTATATACCACTACATGTCACTGTACAGCCGCTATATACCACTACATGTCACTGTACAGCCGCTATATACCACTACATGGTCACTGTACAGCCGCTATATACCACTACATGTCACTGTACAGCCGCTATATACCACTACATGTCACTGTACAGCCGCTATATACCACTACATGTCACTGTACAGCCGCTATATACCACTACATGGTCACTGTACAGCCACTATATACTACTATATGGTCACTGTACAGCCGCTATATACCACTACATGTCACTGTACAGCCGCTATATACCACTACATGTCACTGTACAGCCGCTATATACCACTACATGTCACTGTACAGCCGCTATATACCACTACATGTCACTGTACAGCCGCTATATACCGCTACATGTCACTGTACAGCCGCTATATACCGCTACATGTCACTGTACAGCCACTATATACCACTACATGTCACTGTACAGCCGCTATATACCGCTACATGTCACTGTACAGCCGCTATATACCGCTACATGTCACTGTACAGCCGCTATATACCACTACATGTCACTGTACAGCCGCTATATAGCACTACATGTCACTGTACAGCCGCTATATACCACTACATGTCACTGTACAGCCGCTATATACCACTACATGTCACTGTACAGCCGCTATATACTACTATATGTCACTGTACAGCCGCTATATACCACTACATGTCACTGTACAGCCGCTATATACCACTACATGTCACTGTACAGCCGCTATATACCGCTACATGTCACTGTACAGCCGCTATATACCACTACATGTCACTGTACAGCCGCTATATACCACTACATGTCACTGTACAGCCGCTATATACCACTACATGGTCACTGTACAGCCGCTATATACCACTACATGTCACTGTACAGCCGCTATATACTACTATATGTCACTGTACAGCCGCTATATACTACTATATGGTCACTGTACAGCCGCTATACTGTCCAAGATGGCGCCGCACTGAGTGGCTGGCTGCCTTGATACAGAGCTCCAAGCTGGGAGTAACCTTTATCTTTCCTTTTCACTCTCTTTGTCTGTATCTTCAAGAATCCTGTAACCAAGTAACCTAGTACTATGAATTGGACGGAAGACCTTGTGGAGTATTTTTTTCCTTTTGTTTCTATTGTTAAGCATGGACAAGACTCAAGACCTGAATCAGCTGGAGTTTCCTGTGTGCACATGTGCCTGTTACCATCCCCCCGCAGCTAAGGACAGCATGGACACCATGCGGCATGGAGGAGAAACCTGCATGGAAGTGTGGGCTTCTTCTTTCCAGGAGATGATTTCTGGTGTCTATGGCTGATGTTTGAAGATGTCTGCAGCTGACTGGTGTTTCTTTCTATTACTGTGGACACGCGGGACTCTGTTACAGCCTGGGAACCATCACCCACCTACCCCAGGAGTTATGGAAGCTTGGCAAGAGAGCAGCACCATGTATACCTGGATGGCTTCAGACCTCTCTGGAGGAGGAGGAGGAAGACTGTGATGAAGGACATTTGGAACATTTTCTGTGGTTAATGGACAATAGCACTGATACAAGATACCGAACTATCAGCTGTGAGCAGGAGATCTCACCACCTACCAAAGAACTGCCACATGTTATCATGATAGCTGCCTATGTCCCCACCTCTGCCTGTCATATCCACATGCTGTGACCCCTCCTCGTGTCCTCCAACCACAGCCCGGCCGTATTATTATTATTATTATTAACATCACTTCACACAGAGAACTAAATGATCCTGCAGTGTGTCTGTTTCTTTCTTTAGTTGCTGTGATTCCTAGGATTTCTCTATCTGCCATGAGCTTGTTATATACTACTGTACCATCTATGAAACTGTATCACTGAGTAAACCCATTGTGGGACTATTAAAGGATTATCTTATCTTATCTATATACCACTATACCAATAGAGAGGATATCGTATAACTAGGTCGGGGTCTCCGCAGACATGTTTGTCCCTCTGCGCTGTAACCATGAAGAAATAAACTCTGCCCCCATATACTGGTCACATGATAGCGGTGACATCATCACAGGTCCTTCATCCTTCTCCTCTCCTGAGCTCCGCCCCCACTTCCTGATCACATGATAGCTGTGACATCATCACAGGTCCTTCAGCTCTTGCAGCTCCTGCTCGGTGGTCAGTGTTGTTGTCTTGTTCTCTCTGTTATCAGCCATTACCCCAGGCTATAGATATATATATATACTGTATATACAGCAGTGACTGCTCTCTCTGTTATCAGCCATTATCCCAGGCTATATATATATATATATATATACTGTATATACAGCAGTGACTGCTCTCTCTGTTATCAGCCATTACCCCAGGCTATAGATATATATATATATATACTGTATATACAGCAGTGACTGCTCTCTCTGTTATCAGCCATTACCCCAGGCTATATATATATATATATATATATATATATATATATATATATATATATATATATATATACTGTATATACAGCAGTGACTGCTCTCTCTGTTATCAGCCATTATCCCAGGCTATAGATATATATATATATATATATATATATATATATATATATATATATACTGTATATACAGCAGTGACTGCTCTCTCTGTTATCAGCCATTACCCCAGGCTATAGATATATATATATATATATATACTGTATATACAGCAGTGACTGCTCTCTCTGTTATCAGCCATTACCCCAGGCTATATATATATATATATATATATATATATACTGTATATACAGCAGTGACTGCTCTCTCTGTTATCAGCCATTACCCCAGGCTATAGATATATATATATATATATACTGTATATACAGCAGTGGCTGCTCTCTCTGTTATCAGCCATTACCCCAGGCTATAGATATATATATATACTGTATATACAGCAGTGACTGCTCTCTCTGTTATCAGCCATTACCCCAGGCTATAGATATATATATATACTGTATATACAGCAGTGACTGCTCTCTCTGTTATCAGCCATTACCCCAGGCTATAGATATATATATATACTGTATATACAGCAGTGACTGCTCTCTCTGTTATCAGCCATTACCCCAAGCTATAGATATATATATATATATATATATACTGTATATACAGCAGTGGCTGCTCTCTCTGTTATCAGCCATTACCCCAGGCTATAGATATATATATATACTGTATATACAGCAGTGACTGCTCTCTCTGTTATCAGCCATTACCCCAGGCTATAGATATATATATATACTGTATATACAGCAGTGACTGCTCTCTCTGTTATCAGCCATTACCCCAGGCTATAGATATATATATATATACTGTATATACAGCAGTGGCTGCTCTCTCTGTTATCAGCCATTACCCCAGGCTATAGATATATATATATATACTGTATATACAGCAGTGACTGCTCTCTCTGTTATCAGCCATTACCCCAGGCTATAGATATATATATATATATATATATATATATATATATATATATATATATATATATATATATACTGTATATACAGCAGTGACTGCTCTCTCTGTTATCAGCCATTACCCCAGGCTATAGATATATATATATATATATATATATATATATATATATATATATATATATACTGTATATACAGCAGTGACTGCTCTCTCTGTTATCAGCCATTACCCCAGGCTATAGATATATATATATATATACTGTATATACAGCAGTGACTGCTCTCTCTGTTATCAGCCATTACCCCAGGCTATAGATATATATATATATATACTGTATATACAGCAGTGACTGCTCTCTCTGTTATCAGCCATTACTCCAGGCTATAGATATATATATACTGTATATACAGCAGTGACTGCTCTCTCTGTTATCAGCCATTACTCCAGGCTATAGATATATATATACTGTATATACAGCAGTGACTGCTCTCTCTGTTATCAGCCATTACTCCAGGCTATAGATATATATATACTGTATATACAGCAGTGACTGCTCTCTCTGTTATCAGCCATTACCCCAGGCTATAGATATATATATATATATATATACTGTATATACAGCAGTGACTGCTCTCTCTGTTATCAGCCATTACCCCAGGCTATAGATATATATATATATATATATATATATATATATATATATATATATATATATATATATATATATACTGTATATACAGCAGTGACTGCTCTCTCTGTTATCAGCCATTACCCCAGGCTATAGATATATATATATACTGTATATACAGCAGTGACTGCTCTCTCTGTTATCAGCCATTACCCCAGGCTATAGATATATATATATACTGTATATACAGCAGTGACTGCTCTCTCTGTTATCAGCCATTACCCCAGGCTATAGATATATATATATATATATATATATATATATATATATATATATACTGTATATACAGCAGTGACTGCTCTCTCTGTTATCAGCCATTACCCCAGGCTATAGATATATATATATATACTGTATATACAGCAGTGACTGTTCTCTCTGTTATCAGCCATTACCCCAGGCTATAGGTATATATATATACTGTATATACAGCAGTGACTGCTCTCTCTGTTATCAGCCATTATCCCAGGCTATAGATATATATATATATATATATATATATATATATATATATATATATATATATATACTGTATATACAGCAGTGACTGCTCTCTCTGTTATCAGCCATTACCCCAGGCTATATATATATATATATATATATATATACTGTATATACAGCAGTGACTGCTCTCTCTGTTATCAGCCATTACCCCAGGCTATATATATATATATATATATATATATATATATATATATATATATATATATATATATATATATATATAAATATATATATATATACTGTATATACAGCAGTGACTGCTCTCTCTGTTATCAGCCATTATCCCAGGCTATAGATATATATATATATACTGTATATACAGCAGTGACTGCTCTCTCTGTTATCAGCCATTACCCCAGGCTATAGATATATATATATATATACTGTATATACAGCAGTGACTGCTCTCTCTGTTATCAGCCATTACCCCAGGCTATAGATATATATATATATATACTGTATATACAGCAGTGACTGCTCTCTCTGTTATCAGCCATTACCCCAGGCTATAGATATATATATATATACTGTATATACAGCAGTGACTGCTCTCTCTGTTATCAGCCATTACTCCAGGCTATAGATATATATATACTGTATATACAGCAGTGACTGCTCTCTCTGTTATCAGCCATTACTCCAGGCTATAGATATATATATACTGTATATACAGCAGTGACTGCTCTCTCTGTTATCAGCCATTACTCCAGGCTATAGATATATATATACTGTATATACAGCAGTGACTGCTCTCTCTGTTATCAGCCATTACCCCAGGCTATAGATATATATATATATATATACTGTATATACAGCAGTGACTGCTCTCTCTGTTATCAGCCATTACCCCAGGCTATATATATATATATATATATATATATATATATATATATATACTGTATATACAGCAGTGACTGCTCTCTCTGTTATCAGCCATTACCCCAGGCTATAGATATATATATATACTGTATATACAGCAGTGACTGCTCTCTCTGTTATCAGCCATTACCCCAGGCTATAGATATATATATATACTGTATATACAGCAGTGACTGCTCTCTCTGTTATCAGCCATTACCCCAGGCTATAGATATATATATATATATATATATATATATATATATATATATATATATATATATACTGTATATACAGCAGTGACTGCTCTCTCTGTTATCAGCCATTACCCCAGGCTATAGATATATATATATACTGTATATACAGCAGTGACTGTTCTCTCTGTTATCAGCCATTACCCCAGGCTATAGGTATATATATATACTGTATATACAGCAGTGACTGCTCTCTCTGTTATCAGCCATTATCCCAGGCTATAGATATATATATATATATATATATATATATATATATATATATATATACTGTATATACAGCAGTGACTGCTCTCTCTGTTATCAGCCATTACCCCAGGCTATATATATATATATATATATATATATACTGTATATACAGCAGTGACTGCTCTCTCTGTTATCAGCCATTACCCCAGGCTATATATATATATATATATATATATATATATATATATATATATATATATATACTGTATATACAGCAGTGACTGCTCTCTCTGTTATCAGCCATTATCCCAGGCTATAGATATATATATATATATATATACTGTATATACAGCAGTGACTGCTCTCTCTGTTATCAGCCATTACCCCAGGCTATAGATATATATATATATATATATATATATATATATATATATATATATACTGTATATACAGCAGTGACTGCTCTCTCTGTTATCAGCCATTATCCCAGGCTATATATATATATATATATATATATATATATATATATACTGTATATACAGCAGTGACTGCTCTCTCTGTTATCAGCCATTATCCCAGGCTATAGATATATATATATATATATATATATATATATATACTGTATATACAGCAGTGACTGCTCTCTCTGTTATCAGCCATTACCCCAGGCTATAGATATATATATATACTGTATATACAGCAGTGGCTGCTCTCTCTGTTATCAGCCATTACCCCAGGCTATAGGTATATATATATATACTGTATATACAGCAGTGACTGCTCTCATGACACGTTCACACTGCGGCTAGAAGGTAAGATGACATCACTGCTCCAGGTGTGAACAGAGTCTTAGTTACATCCAGTTTCCTCCTCTTCTCCTCCAGACGCTCCTTCTCCTGAATGTCCCACCAAGGATGGACAAGGACAGGACTGAGATCACCAGAAGAATATTAGACTTCACCTTGGAGATCATCTCCCTGCTGAGCGGAGAGGTATCTGTACTACATTTCTATCATCTATCTACTGAGCGGAGAGGTATCTGTACTACATTTCTATCATCTATCTGCTGAGCGGAGAGGTATCTGTACTACATTTCTATCATCTCCCTGCTGAGCGGAGAGGTATCTGTACTACATTTCTATCATGTATCTGTTGAGCGGAGAGGTAACTGTACTACATTTCTATCATCTCCCTGCTGAGCGGAGAGGTATCTGTACTACATTTCTATCATCTATCTGCTGAGCGGAGAGGTATCTGTACTACATTTCTATCATCTATCTGCTGAGCGGAGAGGTATCTGTACTACATTTCTATCATCTCCCTGCTGAGCGGAGAGGTATCTGTACTACATTTCTATCATCTATCTGCTGAGCGGAGAGGTATCTGTACTACATTTCTATCATCTCCCTGCTGAGCGGAGAGGTATCTGTACTACATTTCTATCATCTCCCTGCTGAGCGGAGAGGTATCTGTACTACATTTCTATCATCTCCCTGCTGAGCGGAGAGGTATCTGTACTACATTTCTATCATCTATCTGCTGAGCGGAGAGGTATCTGTACTACATTTCTATCATCTATCTGCTGAGCGGAGAGGTATCTGTACTACATTTCTATCATCTATCTGCTGAGCGGAGAGGTATCTGTACTACATTTCTATCATCTATCTGCTGAGCGGAGAGGTATCTGTACTACATTTCTATCATCTATCTGCTGAGCGGAGAGGTATCTGTACTACATTTCTATCATCTATCTACTGAGCGGAGAGGTATCTGTACTACATTTCTATCATCTATCTGCTGAGCGGAGAGGTATCTGTACTACATTTCTATCATCTCCCTGCTGAGCGGAGAGGTATCTGTACTACATTTCTATCATGTATCTGTTGAGCGGAGAGGTAACTGTACTACATTTCTATCATCTCCCTGCTGAGCGGAGAGGTATCTGTACTACATTTCTATCATCTATCTGCTGAGCGGAGAGGTATCTGTACTACATTTCTATCATCTATCTGCTGAGCGGAGAGGTATCTGTACTACATTTCTATCATCTCCCTGCTGAGCGGAGAGGTATCTGTACTACATTTCTATCATCTATCTGCTGAGCGGAGAGGTATCTGTACTACATTTCTATCATCTCCCTGCTGAGCGGAGAGGTATCTGTACTACATTTCTATCATCTCCCTGCTGAGCGGAGAGGTATCTGTACTACATTTCTATCATCTATCTGCTGAGCGGAGAGGTATCTGTACTACATTTCTATCATCTATCTGCTGAGCGGAGAGGTATCTGTACTACATTTCTATCATCTATCTGCTGAGCGGAGAGGTATCTGTACTACATTTCTATCATCTATCTGCTGAGCGGAGAGGTATCTGTACTACATTTCTATCATCTATCTGCTGAGCGGAGAGGTATCTGTACTACATTTCTATCATCTATCTGCTGAGCGGAGAGGTATCTGTACTACATCTCTATCATGTATCTGCTGAGCGGAGAGGTATCTGTACTACATTTCTATCATGTATCTGCTGAGCGGAGAGGTATCTGTACTACATTTCTATCATCTATCTGCTGAGCGGAGAGGTATCTGTACTACATTTCTATCATCTATCTGCTGAGCGGAGAGGTAACTGTACTACATTTCTATCATCTCCCTGCTGAGCGGAGAGGTATCTGTACTACATTTCTATCATCTATCTGCTGAGCGGAGAGGTATCTGTACTACATTTCTATCATCTCCCTGCTGAGTGGAGAGGTATCTGTACTACATTTCTATCATCTCCCTGCTGAGCGGAGAGGTATCTGTACTACATTTCTATCATCTATCTGCTGAGCGGAGAGGTATCTGTACTACATCTCTATCATGTATCTGCTGAGCGGAGAGGTATCTGTACTACATTTCTATCATGTACCTGCTGAGCGGAGAGGTATCTGTACTACATTTCTATCATCTATCTGCTGAGCGGAGAGGTATCTGTACTACATTTCTATCATCTATCTGCTGAGCGGAGAGGTATCTGTACTACATCTCTATCATGTATCTGCTGAGCGGAGAGGTATCTGTACTACATTTCTATCATGTATCTGCTGAGCGGAGAGGTATCTGTACTACATTTCTATCATCTATCTGCTGAGCGGAGAGGTATCTGTACTACATCTCTATCATGTATCTGCTGAGCGGAGAGGTATCTGTACTACATTTCTATCATGTATCTGCTGAGCGGAGAGGTATCTGTACTACATTTCTATCATCTGTCTGCTGAGCGGAGAGGTATCTGTACTACATCTCTATCATCTATCTGCTGAGCGGAGAGGTATCTGTACTACATTTCTATCATGTATCTGCTGAGCGGAGAGGTATCTGTACTACATTTCTATCATGTATCTGCTGAGCGGAGAGGTATCTGTACTACATTTCTATCATCTATCTGCTGAGCGGAGAGGTATCTGTACTACATCTCTATCATGTATCTGCTGAGCGGAGAGGTATCTGTACTACATTTCTATCATGTATCTGCTGAGCGGAGAGGTATCTGTACTACATTTCTATCATCTATCTGCTGAGCGGAGAGGTATCTGTACTACATTTCTATCATCTATCTGCTGAGCGGAGAGGTATCTGTACTACATCTCTATCATGTATCTGCTGAGCGGAGAGGTATCTGTACTACATTTCTATCATGTATCTGCTGAGCGGAGAGGTATCTGTACTACATTTCTATCATCTATCTGCTGAGCGGAGAGGTATCTGTACTACATTTCTATCATCTATCTGCTGAGCGGAGAGGTAACTGTACTACATTTCTATCATCTCCCTGCTGAGCGGAGAGGTATCTGTACTACATTTCTATCATGTATCTGCTGAGCGGAGAGGTATCTGTACTACATTTCTATCATCTCCCTGCTGAGCGGAGAGGTATCTGTACTACATTTCTATCATCTCCCTGCTGAGCGGAGAGGTATCTGTACTACATTTCTATCATCTATCTGCTGAGCGGAGAGGTATCTGTACTACATTTCTATCATCTATCTGCTGAGCGGAGAGGTATCTGTACTACATTTCTATCATCTATCTGCTGAGCGGAGAGGTATCTGTACTACATTTCTATCATCTATCTGCTGAGCGGAGAGGTATCTGTACTACATTTCTATCATGTACCTGCTGAGCGGAGAGGTATCTGTACTACATTTCTATCATCTATCTGCTGAGCGGAGAGGTATCTGTACTACATTTCTATCATCTATCTGCTGAGCGGAGAGGTATCTGTACTACATCTCTATCATGTATCTGCTGAGCGGAGAGGTATCTGTACTACATTTCTATCATGTATCTGCTGAGCGGAGAGGTATCTGTACTACATTTCTATCATCTATCTGCTGAGCGGAGAGGTATCTGTACTACATCTCTATCATGTATCTGCTGAGCGGAGAGGTATCTGTACTACATTTCTATCATGTATCTGCTGAGCGGAGAGGTATCTGTACTACATTTCTATCATCTATCTGCTGAGCGGAGAGGTATCTGTACTACATCTCTATCATCTATCTGCTGAGCGGAGAGGTAACTGTACTACATTTCTATCATCTCCCTGCTGAGCGGAGAGGTATCTGTACTACATTTCTATCATCTATCTGCTGAGCGGAGAGGTATCTGTACTACATTTCTATCATCTCCCTGCTGAGTGGAGAGGTATCTGTACTACATTTCTATCATCTCCCTGCTGAGCGGAGAGGTATCTGTACTACATTTCTATCATCTATCTGCTGAGCGGAGAGGTAACTGTACTACATTTCTATCATCTATCTGCTGAGCGGAGAGGTATCTGTACTACATTTCTATCATCTATCTGCTGAGTGGAGAGTTAAAAAAACAAAATAAAACTTGCTAGTCTTCAGTAGTTGATCCCTATTAATGGCTGACTAATACTGATGACAGATTACAACGTTTCGGATCTCTCGGCTCCTTTCTCAAGTAAATTTAAAACCATTTCTGAAGGAGCAGATTTATGTACAAGGGGACACACAGGGATAGAATTCCAGGAGGAGGGGGTGGAGGGGGGTTATTAGTAATTGGTAGAAACAATGTAAACAATTCCAGGGTTTTATCAGTTCTCAGGGTCTCAGGTCAGTGATTTCTGTAAGATGCCATAAACCCATGTGACAGATTTAGCCCCCTCTCCAGTGTGTGAAGCAGGGTCATCAGTTTATACTCATAAATCCGTCGCTCTTTCTTTGATTTAAAATTCCCTCTTAAAACCAAAACTTTCATGTGATCAGTGATATTATGATCCTCATTGCAGAAATGTTTTGATACGGGAAGGTCCAGTCTTCGTTCTCTAATTGTATGGCGATGTGAGTTCATACACGAGTGAATTCCCATCGCCATACAATTAGAGAACGAAGACTGGACCTTCCCGTATCAAAACATTTCTGCAATGAGGATCATAATATCACTGATCACATGAAAGTTTTGGTTTTAAGAGGGAATTTTAAATCAAAGAAAGAGCGACAAATTTATGAGTATAAACTTATGACCCTGCTTCACACACTGGAGAGGGGGCTAAATCTGTCACATGGGTTTATGGCATCTTACAGAAATCACTGACCTGAGACCCTGAGAACTGATAAAACCCTGGAATTGTTTACATTGTTTCTACAAATTACTAATAACCCCCCTCCACCCCCTCCTCCTGGAATTCTATCCCTATCCAATGTCCCTTTGTATATAAATCTGCTCCTTCAGAAAGGGTTTTTAAATTTACTTGAGAAAGGAGCCGAGAGATCCGAAACGTTGTAATCTGTCATCATTATTAGTCAGCCATTAAAAAATGGATCAACTACTGAAGACGATCAAGTTTTTTTTTTTTTCCTACCCACTGGCTTACACGGTACGTGAACAAACATTTTCCTTATACTTAGTGGAGAGGTAACTGTACTACATTTCTATCATCTATCTGCTGAGCGGAGAGGTATCTGTACTACATTTCTATCATCTATCTGCTGAGCGGAGAGGTATCTGTACTACATTTCTATCATCTCCCTGCTGAGCGGAGAGGTATCTGTACTACATTTCTATCATGTATCTGCTGAGCGGAGAGGTATCTGTACTACATTTCTATCATCTATCTGCTGAGCGGAGAGGTATCTGTACTACATTTCTATCATCTATCTGCTGAGCGGAGAGGTATCTGTACTACATTTCTATCATCTATCTGCTGAGCGGAGAGGTATCTGTACTACATTTCTATCATCTCCCTGCTGAGCGGAGAGGTATCTGTACTACATTTCTATCATCTATCTGCTGAGCGGAGAGGTATCTGTACTACATTTCTATCATCTATCTGCTGAGCGGAGAGGTATCTGTACTACATTTCTCTCATCTCCCTGCTGAGCGGAGAGGTATCTGTACTACATTTCTATCATCTATCTGCTGAGCGGAGAGGTATCTGTACTACATTTCTATCATCTATCTGCTGAGCGGAGAGGTATCTGTACTACATTTTTATCATCTATTGTCTCTCCATATGCAGGAATACTCACTGGTGAAGAAGACATCGGGGGACTGTGTGGCCCCCAGCAGCCGAGGACCCATCACAGAGCCAAGAGGAGGAGGGAGCAGGAGCCGGGGCCCCATCACAGAGCCAGGAGGGAGCAGGAGCCGGGGCCCCATCATAGAGCCAGGAGGAGGAGGGAGCAGGAGCCGGGGCCCCATCACAGAGCCAGGAGGAGGAGGGAGCAGGAGCCGGGGCCCCATCACAGCCCCTCCCCCTCTCTCCCTGATACATGAGCAGAAGATTCTAGAACTCACCAACAAGATGCTGGAGCTGCTGACTGGAGAGGTGACACTGCTGGGAATGCTGGGAAATTCTCCAGTAACAGCACTGGAGGGGGAGGGGTGATGACTGTATCATTGTGTTGTCAGGTTCCTATAAGGTGTCAGGATGTCGCTGTCTATTTCTCCATGGAGGAGTGGGAGTATTTAGAAGGACACGAGGATCGGTACAAGGAGGTGATGATGGAGGATCGCTCATCAGGAATGGACAAGGACAGAAATGACATGACTAGAAGGATATTGGAGCTCACCCTGGAGATTACGGATATTATATCTGGAGAGGTGAGAGCTTCTCGTCCTTCTTATCGCTATTAAAGGGATCCTATCATTAAAATGCTATTTTTTGGGACTAACACGTCGGAATAGCCTTAAGAAAAGCTATTCTTCTCCTACCTTTAGATGTTTTCTCCACGCCGCCATTCGGTAGAAATTCCGGTTTTCGTCGGTATGCAAATGAGTTCTCTCGCAGCACTGGGGGCGTCCTCAATGCTGCTAGAGAACTCTCCAACACTGCCTCCATCTTTTTCAGGAACGACCTCTCTGCGCGTCTTCTTCCGGCGCTGGGGGTCAAACTTCTAGGCCTCGGGCAGAGCTGACTGTGCATGCCCGCGGCACCAAGAAAAATGGCCGCTTACGTAGTAAGTAAGCGGCCATTTTCTTGTGGCCTGTAGGCATTGCGTTTTAATGATAGGATCCCTTTAATATAACAGGTAATGACTGGACGGGTGAAGGAGTCTTAGAATCTTTATAGTAATCTGTAGTCTCTCCATACACAGGAATCCATAGTAGTAACCAAGGCGTCTGGTGAGTGTGAGGCACCCCGTGTGTCAGGAGGAGGGAGCAGGAGCCGGGGCCCCATCACAGAGCCAGGAGGAGGAGGGAGCAGCAGCCGGGGCCCCATCACAGAGCCAGGAGGAGGAGGGAGCAGGAGCTGGGGCCCCATCACAGCCCCTCCCCCTCTCTCCCTGATCCATGAGCAGAAGATTCTAGAACTCACCAACAAGATGCTGGAGCTGCTGACTGGAGAGGTGACACTGCTGGGAATGCTGGGAAATTCTCCAGTAACAGCACTGGAGGGGGAGGGGTGATGACTGTATCATTGTGTTGTCAGGTTCCTATAAGGTGTCAGGATGTCGCTGTCTATTTCTCCATGGAGGAGTGGGAGTATTTAGAAGGACACGAGGATCGGTACAAGGAGGTGATGATGGAGGACCCCCGGCCCCCCCAGACATCACATGGTAAGAGGAGACATATAGATGTATGTGTGTAAGTGTATATATAGTTTGTATACAGGTGTAGCCTGAACTTCTCCAATTGCAAATGTTTTTCTAATGACTTTTTATTGGTTTTATATGGCGGCTTTTTAACACAAGTGCCAGTAAGTAAAATTTCTTTGCCAGGGCGCAGACAGGATGAGGCCTTGACCTTATTAGCATTCTGAATCCAGTAGCTTCTGTCCATGTTGTGGAGGAAGACAGGGATGAACAGTGAGTACCTGTCAGGCATGGAGACAGTACTTAGGCCCCAGAACAGGTTGCTAAAGATAATCTTGAGGGAGAGATCAGAGATGGCGCCTCAGAAGTCCTTCTGACAAGTAGTCAGAGAAACCATCACCTGGGAGAGGGAGGAACAGACAGACGCCAATAGTTCCTCTACTGAAGGTGCCTCCTGCAAAGGAAGTCCTGCTAAATAAGAGAGAACCTTCATACAGAAGATGCTTAAGATAACTCAATTCACGAAGGAAGACATGGGTGGGGCAAGTACCATGCATGAGCAGGGCGATACACAGAAGACAGGATCTTCTCATTTTTTGAACCAGGTATATTGGTTGTGCCATCAGAAAGGGCCCTTGGTGAGAAGTTAGTCACTTCTGGGGTCCACACCTCATAGGGATGTGAAGGACATCATACAACATCAAATCAAAGGAGGGCAGTTGCAAAGATCCGTAGGTAAGTATAGGTCAATAGAGATCAGATAATCGGGAATTTACTGTTACGTTTGAATAGAAACTCTATACCAATTGCATTGATCTGTGGAGTGAAGGCAAACACGCTCAAAACATCTAGCAACAGAGTCCATGGCTTGTTTTCTATTCACTAATATTAGAAACGTGACCTCATTGTCATTTAGGTTATTAATTGCTTGACTAAACGTTTAAGATAGTAAATGCTGGACTACGTTTTATATCCGAGTGACAAAATGAGGCCCAGTAAATCCTATAGTAATGACTAACCATAATAGAACGAGGCATCAGCGAAGTAAGAATGAGGCTTACTGACCTAAATGTCAGGGCTCTCAAATATCATCTTGTCCAATGTTCTTCACTCCTCCTATAACCAATGAGCTGTAAATTATGCTGAGAGTTTCCCTGGACACAGGGGGCGCTAGTCCCTCAGTACATTAGTTCCTCGGTGAATGCTCAAGCTGCTCCCACACCACCTAAGCCTTTATTCCATCTTCCCCTGAAAGTTTAGGGAAAGTAAGAGTGGACCTGGTGTCCTTACGAGGTCGGCTGCATGTTAGTATCTGTGACATGTTATTACTAGCTCACAATACCCCACAGCATCAGAGTTCCATTTCGGCTGACAGCACAGATAGAGAGATCCATCAAACGGCATGGACTGATAGATCATGCTCTGGGACAGGCCTACATATATACTGAGCTGCTGATATAAGATAAGATAATCCTTTAATAGTCCCACAGTGCGGATACTCAGTATGTTACAGCAGCCTAGTAATACAGATACAGGATAATACACAGTAATATAATACAGGACACACATATGCTGAGAAGAGAAGATATACTAGGAATCCATAGCAGCTAAGGAACAGAAGAAGGAAGACCTCATAGTCATAATCATTAGTTCTGTGTGCGGAGTGTCTTCGCTTGGTCTGATGTAGATTATACAGCCTGGTCGCGGTTGGAAGGAAGGACTTGCGATAGCTCCTTCTCACATTTGGGGTGAAGCAGACGTTCACTTACAGTGCTGCTAATTGCCATCAAGGTCTCATACATGGGATGGGATTTGTTCACCTGCATGGAGGTCACCACAGACAGTATCCTTCTGTCACCCACCACCTGTACTGGGTCCAAGGGGCTCCCCAGGACAGAGCTGGCCCTCCTGATCAGCCTGTCAAGTCTATTTCTGTCCCTGGTTGATATACTGCTCCCCCAGCATTCCACTCCGAAAAAGATGGCAGAAGCAACCACAGAGTTGAAAAAGGCCCTAAGAAGTGTCCCCTGGACTCCGAAGGCCCTAAGAAGTGTCCCCTGGACTCCGAAGGCCCTCAGCCTCCTAAGCAGGTAGAGTCTGCTGTGGCCCTTTCTGTGCAGCACCTCAAGGTGATCAGCCCAGTCTAGTTTATTATTGAGGAGCACACCCAGGTACTTATAGGTCCTGACTATCTCAATGCCCGTCCCCTGGATCTCCACCGGGGTCGGAGCACTTCTCCATTTGCTAAAGTCCACCACCATCTCCTTGGTCTTCCCAGCATTAATCCTGAGCTGGTTCTGCTGGCACCATTCAACAAATGGACCTTGTGGTGCCCCCGTACTACAGATCACAGTGTCAGACACACAGTCCTGGATGCTCACATACTGAGGGCGGGTTGTCAGGTAGTATAGGATCCAGTAGGACAGGTGATGGTCCACTCCACCAAGGTTCAGCTTCTCCTTCAGTAGCCCTGACTGAATGGTGTTGAAAGCACCGGAGAAATCCCGGTTCCGGGTTTCTCCAGGTGAGAGAGAGCTCTATGAAGAAGGTGGATGATGGCGTCATCTACCCCAATGCCCAGCCGATAGGCAAACTGGAGGGAGTCTAGATTGCAGCACACTAGAGGGCGTAGGTGTGTCAGGACCAGTCTCTCTAGGACCTTCATCAGGTGAGATGTCAGTGCTACAGGTGTTACATTGTAGGTAGTCATTGTAGCCCGTCGGGTTGGGTTTCTTTGGTACTGGTACCACACAAGATGTTTTCCAACTAATATCAGATCCCTCGCTAGACACGAAGTATCTGAATGATGGAGTGCTGATATCTAGATAAGGTACAGAGCCGGGATTTAATATATGTAGCCACTTGTTTTGCACCTAATACTGAGTGAGGGACATTAGCTCTGGCTGGAAGAGATGTTAAGACTAACCAGCTGGAGTCTAGCCAGAGAAGTTGATTCCAATCTGGGGCGGTAAATGCCAGCAAACTAAAGATTGAGTTATACATAGTCCCTTCTCTGCTCCCGATCAACTGTGACCGGTGTCATTAGGCAGTAACACCGATTCTGCGCCACGAGAAAGCCTTATGAGGTCGGTAGCCAAATACGTAGGCTACCCAGGGAGAATGCCTTATGTACTTGTCTGACACGTAGCTCCTGGCTAGAGTATAGAGGTATCAGTAACCGATATGAGGGCCGCTACTCTCAGACTAAGTCCAATCATTGTTCTTTTGCCTTTTAGATCATTGTGCTGAGGCAAAATATCCATCTTTACGTTTTTGTATACTCCCTTTTATATATCCACTAATAAATGTTCGTTTCTGATCGACTTCTATCCCTTTATTATAAGATAAGATAAGATAATCCTTTAATAGTCCCACCTTGGGGAAATTTCAGCGTGTTACAGCAGCATAGTAATACAGATACAGGATAATACAGAGTAATATGTTACAGACGTAGACACAGATAAGCTGAGAAGAGAAGATATACTAGGAGTCCATGGCAGCTAAGGAAAAACAGAAGAGAAAGAGGAAGACCTCATGGTCATCCTCATAATCATTAGTTCTCTGTGCGGAGAGCTCTTCGTTTGGTCTGATGTAGATTATACAGCCTGGTCGCGGTTGGAAGGAAGGACCTGCGATAGCGCTCCTTCTCACACTTGGGGTGAAGCAGACGGTCGCTTACAGTGCTGCCAAGTCCCATCAGGGTCCCATACATGGGGTGGGATTTGTTCTCCCGCATGGAGGTCACCACAGACAGTATCCTTCTGTCACCCACCACCTGTACTGGGTCCAAGGGGCTCCCCAGGACAGAGCTGGCCCTCCTGATCAGCCTGTCAAGTCTATTTCTGTCCCTGGTTGATATACTGCTTCCCCAGCAGGCCACACCGAAAAAGATGGCTGAGGCAACCACAGAGTTGAAGAAGGCCCTATGTTGATAGCCATGAGTTTTTGAAGTGACCTACGAGACTTCCACATATTGGTTTACTGTAGAGATGCCTCTAGTGTTCAGGAGTGAGACATGTCGATATGTATGTATATATGTTTTTTTGTTTTTTTAAATGCCAAAAAAATCTAAAACTAAGATAGTCATTCATTTTCATGAATAAGAATTTAGTGACTCACTCCCTATAAGAGTAATGTCTCTATCTCTCTGTCATTGATTATATTATATATTGTTTGTGCGTTTCCAGCCTGTTATAAATTTTTCTACTTTTGTGTTTTGAAAAAAAAAATAAATCATCAAATCCATTTTAATCCTACAGAAAATCCCAATAAGAATCTTCAGATAAACTTCATGTCATCAGTAAACTATAAAGTAGAAGATGAAGATATTGTTTATACCCATAATGCATATCCAGGACGTCACAGTACAGATCCCTCATATAATCCCCCGAATCATGAGGAACCCTCTGTCCCATCACGGATTGTGACCACAAGTACCAGGAAGAAAGACGGGAAAAGGTTTCAATGGAAAGATGGAAAAGAATTTAATAAGAGCTCAGGTCTTCTTACACACAGAAGAATTCACCCAGGAGATGAGCCATATTCATGTTCAGAACATGAAGATTATTTGAACGATGAATCAAATTTTGTTACATATGAGAGAAGTCACACTGAAGAGAAGTCATTTATATGTCCTGAATGTGGGAAATGTTTTAGCAATAAATCAAATCTTGAAAAACATGAAAAAATTCACACAGGAGAGAAGCCGTATTCATGTTCTGAATGTGAGAAATGTTTTATTTCTAAAGCCAAACTAAGTTATCATCAGAGAGGTCACACAGGGGAGAAGCCATATGTTTGTTCTGAATGTGGAAAACATTTTTCAGATAAATCAAGTCTGAATAGTCATCAAAGATATCATATAACAGAGAAGCAGTATTCATGTTCAGATTGTGGGAAATGTTTTATGAAGAAGAGCCATGTCGTTGTGCATCAGAGAATTCACACAGGAGAGAAGCCGTATTTATGTGCTCAGTGTGGAAAATGTTTTTCAGATAATTCAAGTTTCATTAGACATAAAAAAATTCACACAGGAGAGAAGCCATATTCATGTTCAGAGTGTGGGAAATGTTTTATGAAGAAGGAACATTTTGTTGGGCATCAGCGAATTCATACAGGAGAGAAGCCGTATTTATGTTCTGAATGTGGAAAATGTTTTTCTAATAAATCAAGTCTCATTAGACATAGAAAAATTCACACAGGAGATAAGCCGTATTCATGTTCAGAGTGTGGGAAATGTTTCATAAATAAAGCAAGTCTCATTAAACATCAGAAAATTCACACAGGAGAGAAGCCATATTCATGTTCAGAGTGTGACAAATGTTTTATGACGAAGAGTCATTTTGTTGTGCATCAGAGATTTCATACGGGAGAGAAGCCATATTCATGTTCTAAATGTGGAAAACATTTTATACGCAAATCAAATCTTATTAGCCATCAACAAATTCACACAGGAGAGAAGCCTTATTCATGTTCAGAGTGTGGGAAATGCTTTATGACAAAGAGTCATGTTGTTGTACATCAGAGAATTCATACAGGAGAGAAGCCATATTCATGTTCTGAATGTGGAAAACGTTTTATACGCAAATCAAATCTCATTAACCATCAACGAATTCACACAGGAGAGAAGCCTTATTCATGTTCAGAGTGTGGGAAATGTTTTATGACAAAGAGTCATGTTGCTGTGCATCAGAGAATTCATACGGGAGAAAAACCATATTCATGTTCTGAATGTGGAAAACATTTTATAGATAAATCCCTACTCATTAGACACCAGAAATGCCACACAGGAGAGAAACCGTATTCGTGTTCTGAATGTGGAAAACATTATATCCATAAATCAAATCTCATTAGACATCAAAGAATTCACACAGGAGAGAAGCCATATTCATGTTCTGAATGTGGAAAACATTTTATAGAAAAATCAGGTCTCATTAGACATCAGAGAACTCACACAGGACAGAAGCCGTATTCATGTTCAGAGTGCGGGAAATCTTATATAAAGAAGGAAAATTTTGTTGTGCATCAGAGAATTCACACAGGAGAGAAGCCATATTCATGTCCAGATTGTGGGAAATGTTTTATTTCAAAAGCCAAATTTAATGATCATCAGAGAAGTCACATGGGAGAGTTTATGGAAAATAAGACCACTCTTGTTTGAAGTTCACAGATATTAAACAGCCAATAAGAGCCTCTTTTTGGGTGACATTAGCTTGTATCTGCGAGGTCAATGTGACCGGGATCCATGGAGGAAAAGTCTGGTGGATATAAGATGTGAAGCTGAATTGTCATCATGAAAAAGGAAGGAGACCCTGTGTGACATGTATATTATATGATATATGGACGTATCGTTGTCTGATTGTTATGTAGGGGATGACTCCTAAATAGAGATCGGGGCTAATAGCCCAGAAAGAGCTGCTGGACTGTAATAAACAATGAGTGATTACACATTCTGGAGTGTGGGCTATTCCTTGGTGCATCAGGGAACTGCCCCAACAACAAAGACATAGAGGGCTTAAAGGGATAAACCTCAGCTCTGATTGTAGATACAACTACAGGTCTAATTGTAACGTTGTATCACAGAGCCCGGCCATTCATTTACTATATAGCACCAGCACATAACACTTTGCAGTTGGTCACTGTCCCATATAGGACTCACAATCTAAATTCACTGTTAGAGATGAGCGAGTAGTGAAATATTCGATATTCGTTTCGAGTAGACCCTCAATATTCGACTATTCGACCGAATATCGAATCCCATTACAGTCTATGGGGAAAAAATGCTCATTTCAGGGGAAACCACTATTCGACTAAGGAGAGTCACCAAGTCCACTATGACACCTCAGCAAATGATGCAAACACCTCTGGGACAGCAGGGGAAGCGCCTGGGGTAATCTAACATGCCAATGTCCCAGTATTACCCCACTATCACAGCCTATCAACTAGACACTTTCCAAACTCAATAGAACCTCTATGGAAAGTGGAAAAATACTTGGAAACCTTCTTTCCTCTACATTAATATGGACAGAAACACAAATTTAAAGCTAAACAAACATTAGCACGCGCTCATCACAATCCCTGGCTTGATGGCAACGTTAAGCAGGGTGCAGGGTACAACGCTGACCAGGCCCGAGCACCAGGAACAGGTATTACAAATTGTAACATTATGTGAAGTATGGTCTATACTGTATGGCAAGTAGACCCATATGGGACAGGTATATTGGGCGCACAAACCGATACAAGCAGACTGTATTGCAAGTATACACAGTATCTATTTTGAGTGTATGTGATTCATGTACACTCAAAATAGATAGCATCCTAATGGAACCTAAAGGGTGTTTGGTAAAGGCCCAAACCAGGGAGGTCAGCTGACTAATCAAGGTCTGATATTAGTCTTTGTGGGAGGACTAAGTGTGTGGCACCACACTGACTGACCTGTCCAGACCAAATCTACAGAAGCAGGTACTGTGCCACCCATTGTTGTTGCCAAGGTGGGAGTCTGGTAGCCAGGCTTCTATATAGACAGGGAAAAGTTTTCCTATGTTTAGTGAGTTCTCAGCTGAGAAGGGTTTTGTTCTGTTTATTTTGTGCCAGTTAATGCACTGCAAGTGAATAAAGCCTAAACTTGTGTGCAACCCAGTGTCTGTGTCCCTTTTTCCTGCACTGCTACCGAGCATCTACCTGAGCGATTCCCCACAGCTTGTATACATCGTTTTTTGCACCCAATATACCTGACCCATATGGGTCTGAAGCAATGGGTCTACTTGCCATACAGTATAGACCGTACTAGGTAAATGCTCAAAATAGATACCGTGTATACTTGCAATACAGTCCGCTTGTATACATTGTTTTTGCACCCAATATACCATACGAGTCTGAAGCAATGGGTCTACTTGCCATACAGTATAGACCGTAGAAGGTATACACTCAAAATATATACCGCATATACTTGCAATACACTACACTTGTATACATCTTGAAATGATTAAGGCTAGCGGAAGAGGACGGGGGCATAGTAATCCAGCTAGGCCGTGGTCAAACTACTGCGGATCCAATGCCTACTGGTGAGGGGCAGCCAGCATTGCGCTCATCTACAATCTCTGGCTTGATGGCAACATTAAGCAGGGTGCAGGGTACAATGCTGACAAGGCCCGAGTGCCAGGAACAGATGTTACAATGGCTAGCAGATTATGCTTCCAGCTGCATTTCTGCCAGTCAGCCACTACCTCCAGTTGTGTTCCTACCCAAGAGTCTGCCCCTCCTTCCTCCCAACATGCCCAATCTTCCCAGCAGAGTCATCCCACCCTTTCCCCCTCCCAGGAGCTGTTTTCGGGTCCTTTAACTGTTTCTCACTCTGTCCAACCACTTCCCGAATCCCAGGAGCTACCAGACGAATTTCTCTATCCTGATACCCAAGCACTGGAGCATCCGCGATCTCCTGCCGATTTTGTGGTTGTGGACCCGCAACCAGCATTTCTCGGTCTCAGTGATGATGATGAGACACAGTTGCCATCAAGGTAGGCTGTGGTTATGTGCGGTGTGCAGGAGGAGGAGCATATGAAGGAATTGGAAGAGGAGGTGGTGGATGACGAGGCCACCGACCTGGACAGGGGTGATGTCTAGCGTGGTGGCTATAGGCAGAGGCATGTCCAGAGGCAGAGGGTAGCTGCTTCATAGAAGCCAGGCCAGAGTCAGCAAGGCCCAAGATTTTGCCTGTACTAGCCACTCGCCCATCGAGGTGACGTCCCTCTATGGTGGGTATATTATTCAACATATGTGCAGAGGACAAACTGAGTGCAGTTTGCACACTGTGCAACTCAAAACTGAATAGGGGCTCTGAATAAAGCAAACTGACCACCTCAGCCATGCGCATGTCATTTGGAAGGCAAGCACTGGGCTCAGAGGGAGAGAGCAAACTCAGGACAATTGTCATCCAGCGTTGCCGCCAATGACTCTTCCACTGTGTCCCATAACATCAGTCAGGCCCTGAGTTCCACACTTTGCTCTAAGGTCCACTTGACCACCGATGCCTGGACAAGTACATGCAGTCAGGGACGCTGCAACTCTCTACCGACAGACTGGGTGAATGTAGTGGAGGCTGGGACCGGGTCGCAAACTGGGGCGGCCTATCTCCTCTCCCCACCCAAGATTCCTGGCAGGGGTTCTCACAAAGCCTCCTCCTCTGCCGTAACATCGACCCCAGCTGCAAGTTGGAAACGCTGCAGCACTGGTGTGGGGAGACATCAGCAGGTCGTGCTAGGATCAGCTTGGGTGACAGAAAACACATTGCCCCCAAGGTGAGGGTTGCCATCCTAGACACGTCAATGTGGTTTTCGCTGGTGCACCTGGGCCCAGGCATGGTCGTGTGTGATAACGGCCGGAACCTGGTAATGGCTTTGGAGCTTGCCAGACTCAAAACACTTTCCATGCCTGGCCCAAGTTTTCAACTTGGTGGTGCAAAGGTTTTTAAAAACCTACCCCAATGTGCCTGAGCTACTGGTGAAAGTGCGCACTTGTGCGCCCACTTTCGTAAGTCTACAGTAGACACTGCTAGCCTGAAAACCCTCCAGCAATGCCTCCATCTGCCTGAACACTGGCTGTTGTGCAATGTCACCTCACGCTGAAACTCTATATACCATATGTTGAGCAGAGTGTGTGAGCAGAGACCTTTCATGGAGTTCCATCTCCAAAACCCAAGGGTTCCTCAAAATCAGCTGCCCCTCACCAGTATTGGATCCACAGTAGATTGACCACGGCCTGGGCCCCCAGCTGGATTTCCACACCCCCGTCCACTTCCGCTAGCCTTACACATTTCAAGATGTATACAAGCATAGTCTATTGCAAGTATACGTGGTATATATTTTGAGGGTATGTGAAGTGCAGTCTATACTGTATGGCAAGTAAACCCTTGCTTCAGACCAGTATGGGACAGGTATATTGGGTGCAAAAAACGATGTATACAAGCGGACTGTATTGGAAGTATACATGCTATCTATTTTGAGATACACCTGTTCCTGGTGCTCGGGCCTGGTCAGCGTTGTTCCCTGCACCCTGCTTAACATTGCCATCAAGCCAGGGATTGTGATGAGCGAATGCTAATGTTTGTTTAGCTTTAAATTTGTGTTTCTGTCCATACTAATGTAGAGTAAAGAAGGTTTCCAGGTATTTTCCCACTTTCATAGTGTTTTTTTTTTTGAGTATGGAAAGTGTGTAGTTGTTAGGCTGTGATGTTGGGGTAATAGAGGGACTTTGGTGTGTTAGATGCCCCCAGACATGCGCCCCCTGCTGTCCCAGTTGCATTGCAGAGGTGTTGGCATCATTTGCTGAGGTGTCATAGTGGACTTGGTGACTCTCCTGATTCGTATGGTTGGATCCCCTGAAACGAAGCATTTTCTCCCATAGACTATAATGGGGTTCCATATTCGGTCAAATAGTCGAATATTGAGGGGCTATTCGACACAAATATCAAATATTTCACTACTCACTCAACTCTAATCATTATTATTATTGTTGCACCTCTCAATACCGCACCGAGTCCGAGATATCACAGAGAGAAGACAACCCGTGTCATCTGCTGCCTCCTATATATAACAATAAATCCCGCCCACTCATGACATCATCACAGGTCCTTCATCCTTCTCCTCTCCTGAGCTCCGCCCCCCATGCACTGGTCACATGATAGCGGTGACATCATCCCAGGTCCTTCAGCTCTTGCAGGTCCTGCTCGGTGGTCAGTGCTGTTGTCTTGTTCTCTCTGTTATCAGCCATTACCCCAGGCTATAGATATATATATATACTGTATATACAGCAGTGACTGCTCTCTCTGTTATCAGCCATTACCCCAGGCTATAGATATATATATACTGTATATACAGCAGTGGCTGCTCTCTCTGTTATCAGCCATTACCCCAGGCTATAGATATATATATATATATATATATATATATATATATATATATATATATATATATATATACTGTATATACAGCAGTGACTGCTCTCTCTGTTATCAGCCATTACCCCAGGCTATATATATATATATATATATATATATATATATATATATATATATATACTGTATATACAGCAGTGACTGCTCTCTCTGTTATCAGCCATTACCCCAGGCTATAGATATATATATATATATACTGTATATACAGCAGTGACTGCTCTCTCTGTTATCACTCATTACCCCAGGCTATAGATATATATATATATATATATATATATATATATATATATATATATATATACTGTATATACAGCAGTGACTGCTCTCTCTGTTATCAGCCATTACCCCAGGCTATAGATATATATATACACTGTATATACAGCAGTGACTGCTCTCTCTGTTATCAGCCATTACCCCAGGCTATAGATATATATATATATATATATATACTGTATATACAGCAGTGACTGCTCTCTCTGTTATCAGCCATTACCCCAGGCTATAGATATATATATATATATACTGTATATACAGCAGTGACTGCTCTCTCTGTTATCAGCCATTATCCCAGGCTATAGATATATATATATACTGTATATACAGCAGTGACTGCTCTCTCTGTTATCAGCCATTACCCCAGGCTATAGATATATATATATATATACTGTATATACAGCAGTGACTGCTCTCTCTGTTATCAGCCATTACCCCAGGCTATAGATATATATATATATATACTGTATATACAGCAGTGACTGCTCTCTCTGTTATCAGCCATTATCCCAGGCTATAGATATATATATATACTGTATATACAGCAGTGGCTGCTCTCTCTGTTATCAGACATTACCCCAGGCTATAGATATATATATATACTGTATATACAGCAGTGGCTGTTCTCTCTGTTATCAGCCATTACCCCAGGCTATAGATATATATATATATACTGTATATACAGCAGTGACTGCTCTCTCTGTTATCAGCCATTACCCCAGGCTATAGATATATATATATACTGTATATACAGCAGTGACTGCTCTCTCTGTTATCAGCCATTATCCCAGGCTATAGATATATATATATATATACTGTATATACAGCAGTGACTGCTCTCTCTGTTATCAGCCATTACCCCAGGCTATAGATATATATATATATATATATATATATATATATATATATATATATATACTGTATATACAGCAGTGACTGCTCTCTCTGTTATCAGCCATTACCTCTGGCTATATATATATATATATATATATATATATATATATATACTGTATATACAGCAGTGGCTGCTCTCTCTGTTATCAGCCATTACCCCAGGCTATAGATATATATATATATATACTGTATATACAGCAGTGACTGCTCTCTCTGTTATCAGCCATTACCCCAGGCTATAGATATATATATATATATATACTGTATATACAGCAGTGACTGCTCTCTCTGTTATCAGCCATTACCCCAGGCTATATATATATATATATATATATATATATACTGTATATACAGCAGTGACTGCTCTCTCTGTTATCAGCCATTATCCCAGGCTATATATATATATATATATTTATACTGTATATACAGCAGTGACTGTTCTCTCTGTTATCAGCCATTACCCCAGACTATAGATATATATATATATACTGTATATACAGCAGTGGCTGCTCTCTCTGTTATCAGCCATTACCCCAGGCTATAGATATGTATATATATACTGTATATACAGCAGTGACTGCTCTCTCTGTTATCAGCCATTACCCCAGGCTATAGATATATATATATACTGTATATACAGCAGTGACTGCTCTCTCTGTTATCAGCCATTACCCCAGACTATAGATATATATATATACTGTATATACAGCAGTGGCTGCTCTCTCTGTTATCAGCCATTACCCCAGGCTATAGATATATATATATATATATATATATATATATATACTGTATATACAGCAGTGACTGCTCTCTCTGTTATCAGCCATTACCCCAGGCTATAGATATATATATATACTGTATATACAGCAGTGACTGCTCTCTCTGTTATCAGCCATTACCCCAGGCTATAGATATAAAACTCCTAGAGAGCGGAATAGGAGGAAGAACGTACGACGTCATCAAGAGCTCCTACACCGGAAACCAGTGCAGTGTGAAGGTGAATGGGAAAAGGACCGCATACTTCCAACAGGCCCGAGGGGTCAGACAAGGCTGTAGCCTGAGCCCAACGCTCTTCAACATCTATATCAATGAACTGGCTACAGCCCTGGAGGCCTCACCAACCCCAGGCCTCACCCTGAACGAGCGGGAAGTGAAGTTCCTGCTATACGCCGATGACCTCCTACTCCTGGCCCCCACTGAGAAAGACCTCCAAGAAAGCCTGTCAGTGCTGGAAAAATTCAACACCACATGGGCCCTACCCATCAACCAGAAGAAGACCAAAATCATGGTATTCCAGAAGAAGGGCCACAATAAAGCCTCCACCACCCCACAATTCACACTGAACGGCTCCACACTGGAGAAAACCAACAGCTACACCTACCTGGGGCTGGAGCTCAGCCAATCAGGAAGCTTCAAAGCAGCAATAGAAACCCTGAAAGCAAAAGCCTGCAGAACCTTCTACACCATCAGAAGACAACTGTACCACCTCAAACCACCGGTGAGGGTCTGGCTGAAGATATTTGACGCTGTCATCTCCCCAATCCTTCTCTATGGCAGTGAGGTTTGGGGCCCAGTCACCTACCCAGACCAGTCAAAGTGGGATTCCAGCCCAACAGAGAACTTCCACCTGGAGTTCTGCAAATACCTGCTCCATGTCCATCGCAACACCTCCAACATGGCCTGCAGGGCAGAGCTAGGCAGACTCCCCCTATGGCTCACCATACAGAAGAGGGCGCTAGCTTTCCAGGCACACATCCAGGTGAGCAAGCCCGACTCCTACCACCACCAAGCATGGCTAAGCCACCTGAGCAAACCAGACACTCACCAACCAAACAGCAGCCAACCACCAAACCAAAAACACCAACAGATGACAACCAAGGCCGAAATAAAGGCGACCACAGAGGCAAACAGAGAGCGGTACATTGAAGAATGGAGAAACGAAATAAATAACTCCAAGAAACTCACCAATGTGTACCAATCCCTACAAAGGGACTACACCATGGCCACCTACCTGGAGAGAATACGCCACCCCAAGCACAGACAGACCCTGAGCCGATACAGACTGAGCGCCCACAACCTAGAGATAGAGACGGGGCGATACAGACAGACGTACAAGCCACGGGAGAAGAGACTGTGCCAGCACTGTGACCTGGGGGCCCTAGAAGACGAGACCCACTTCCTGCTACACTGCACCAAATACTCAGCTGTGAGGGCCGTCTACTACCAAAGACTCTCTGCCCACATCCCAGACTTCATATCTGCAGACGAGAAGAGGAAACTCTACATCCTACTGGGAGAAGAAGAGGCCACTGTGGAGATCGCTGCCCAATACGTGTCCAGCTGTCACCAAACAAGAGGAAGATGAGACTCCATGGACTGTTATATTTATCCCAAATATATATATATATATATATATATATATATATATATACTGTATATACAGCAGTGACTGCTCTCTCTGTTATCAGCCATTATCCCAGGCTATAGATATATATATATACTGTATATACAGCAGTGACTGCTCTCTCTGTTATCAGCCATTACCCCAGGCTATAGATATAATCAAATCAAAAAAGCTTTATTGGCACGTCCGAATAGATATTTGGCATTGCCAAAGCTAGTAAAGTGTGTGTGGGGGGGGGGGAGTTGGACTCGGGTGGGTGGGTGGTTTGGGGTATAACAGTCCATGGAGTTTCATCTTCCTCTTCGTTGGTGACTGCTATATGGGGAGGTGGGGTGGGGCGGGTGTATTGGGATAAATATAACAGTCCGTGGAGTCTCATCTTCCTCTTCGTTGGTGACTGCTATATGGGGAGGTGGGGTGGGGCGGGTGTATTGGGATAAATATAACAGTCCATGGAGTCTCATCTTCCTCTTGTTTGGTGACAGCTGGACACGTATTGGGCAGCGATCTCCACAGTGGCCTCTTCTTCTCCCAGTAGGATGTAGAGTTTCCTCTTCTCCCAGTCTGGGATGTGGGCAGAGAGTCTTTGGTAGTAGACGGCCCTCACAGCTGAGTATTTGGTGCAGTGTAGCAGGAAGTGGGTCTGGTCTTCTAGGGCCCCCTGGTCACAGTGCTGGCACAGTCTCTTCTCCCGTGGCTTGTACGTCTGCCTGTATCGCCCCGTCTCTATCTCTAGGTTGTGGGCGCTCAGTCTGTACCGGCTCAGGGTCTGTCTGTGCTTGGGGTGGCGTATTCTCTCCAGGTAGGTGGCCATGGTGTAGTCCCTTTGTAGGGATTGGTACACGGTGAGTTTCTTGGAGTTATTTATTTCGTTTCTCCATTCTTCAATGTACCGCTCTCTGTTTGCCTCTGTGGTCGCCTTTATTTCGGCCTTGGTTATCATCTGTTGGTGTTTTTGGTTTGGTGGTTGGCTGATGTTTGGTTGGTGAGTGTCTGGTTTGCTCAGGTGGCTTAGCCAGGCTTGGTGGTGGTAGGAGTCGCTCCCCTGGATGTGTGCCTGGAAAGCTAGCGCCCTCTTCTGTATGGTGAGCCATAGGGGGAGTCTGCCTAGCTCTGCCCTGCAGGCCATGTTGGTGGTGTTGCGATGGACATGGAGCAGGTATTTGCAGAACTCCAGGTGGAAGTTATCTGTTGGGTTGGAATCCCACTTTGACTGGTCTGGGTAGGTGGCTGGGCCCCAAACCTCACTGCCATAGAGAAGGATCGGGGAGATGACAGTGTCAAATATCTTCAGCCAGACCCTCACCGGTGGTTTGAGGTGGTACAGTTGTCTTCTGATGGCGTAGAAGGTTCTGCAGGCTTTTGCTTTCAGGGTTTCTATTGCTGCTTTGAAGCTTCCTGATTGGCTGAGCTCCAGCCCCAGGTAGGTGTAGCTGTTGGTTTTCTCCAGTGTGGAGCCGTTCAGTGTGAATTGTGGGGTGGTGGAGGCTTTATTGTGGCCCTTCTTCTGGAATACCATGACTTTGGTCTTCTTCTGGTTGATGGGTAGGGCCCATGTGGTGTTGAATTTTTCCAGCACTGACAGGCTTTCTTGGAGGTCTTTCTCGGTGGGGGCCAGGAGTAGGAGGTCGTCGGCGTATAGCAGGAACTTCACCTCTCGATTGTTCAGGGTGAGGCCTGGGATTGGTGAGGCCTCCAGGGCTGTAGCCAGTTCATTGATATAGATGTTGAAGAGCGTTGGGCTCAGGCTACAGCCTTGTCTGACCCCTCGGGCCTGTTGGAAGTATGCGGTCCTTTTCCCATTCACCTTCACACTGCACTGGTTTCCAGTGTAGGAGCTCTTGATGACGTCGTACGTTCTTCCTCCTATTCCACTCTCTAGGAGTTTTAGAAGTAGGCCTGGGTGCCATACTGAATCAAACGCCTTCTTAAAGTCCACGAAGCAGGCGAATATCTTGCCTCTTCTGGTGTTGTGGACGTGCGTCTTGATGAGGCTGTGCAGGGTGTAGATATGGTCTGTGGTGCGGTGGTTTGGCATGAACCCTGCTTGGCTCTTGCTGAGGACCCCGTGTTGTGTGAGGAAGGTGAGGATTCTGTTATTGATGATGCTGTTGAACAGTTTCCCCAGCTATGTGCTGCTGACGCAGATCCCTCTGTAGTTGTTGGGGTCATATTGGTCCCCATTCTTGTAGATGGGGGTTATGAGCCCTTTGTTCCAGTCTTCGGGGAAGTGTCCAGCATTGAGCACGAGGGTGAATAGCTTTGCCAGTGCCGCGTGTATTGCTGGAGGGCTGTATTTGATCATCTCTGGTAGGATGCCGTCAGGGCCACTGGCCTTTTTGCCTTTCAGCAGGGCAATTCTTTCCTGTATATCTTTTATGGTGATTGGCGAGTCCAGAGGGTTCTGGAAGTCTTTGATGACTTTCTCCATGTCCCTCAGTTTGGTGATTATCTGTTGCTGTTCTGGAGTTAGTTCTTCTTCTGGGATGTTTTTGTAGAGACCTCTGAAGTAGTTGAGCCAGATATTGCCATTTTGGATGTGGAGAGAGTTTTTCTTGGGCTTTGTGCCCATGTGGTGCCAGGTCTCCCAGAATGAGCTGTCCTGGAGGGAGTCCTCTAGTTGCTGTATTTTGTGGGAGAGGTATCTCTGTTTCTTCTCTCTGAGGGTGACCTTGTATTGCTTGCATAGATTGCTGTAGGCTTCCCTCGACTCTCTGTTGTTGGGGTCTCTGTGTTTCTGGTTGGAGGCTGCCCTTAGAGAACGGCGTAGAGCCTTGCAGTCGCTGTCAAACCATTTGTGAGACTGTTTGTTAGTCGGTCTCTTGGGCTTTGTCTGTTTCAGGCCTGCTAGTTCTGCCGTGGTGTACAGGATGTTACTGAAGTCCTTCACTGCTCGGGTGACCCCTTGTTGGTCTGGCTGGTAGGAACTCATATAGAAGTTTGTGAGCAGTGTCTTGATTTCGGGTCGGTTAGCTGCATTGGTGTATTCGGTGGCTCGGTGACTGGCCCATTTGAAGAATGGTGGCAGGTTGTAGAGACCAATCTGGTGGGGCTGCTGTGTGAGGGGCTTGTCAGTGGATCTCATGTACAGCAGGATCTGGTTGTGGTCTGACAGGTGTGTCTCAGGGGTGACTATGAGAGCATCTATGTCTGCTGGGTCTGCGTCTGTGATGACATAGTCCACCACGCTGTTGCCCACATGGGAGTTTAGTGTGAAGCGTCCCTGAGTGTCCCCTCTGGTACGCCTGTTCATTATGTACAGTCCCAGACTCCGGCACAGGTTCAGCAGCTGTCTCCCGCTCTTGTTGACGACTATGTCATAGCTATTTCTTCTTCTCTGTGCAGACTCCAGGTGGTGGACCTCGCCTACTGGGATGTGCAGGTTTCCATCAGAGGACAGGTAGTCTATCTCTGTTCCAGTCCTGGCGTTTAGGTCGCCGCAGATCAGCACTCTGCCTTGGGACTGGAACTGTGCAGATTCCCTTTGTAGGACCTCATAGATGTCTGGGTTGTGGTAGGTGGACTCAGATGGGGGGATGTATACTGCACAGAGATAGATGTCGTGTTGGCCGTTGAGGATGGAGTTGCTTATTTTTATCCACATGTGGTTGTCACCGCGTTTGATGGCTTTCACATGTTCTTTAAGCTCCTCCTTGAACCATATTAGTATGCCTCCTAAGTAGCGGCCATGTTTGGTAGTCTTGCTTTTCCGGGCAGCGACAGAGAATTCCTTGTAGCCCATGGGTGTTAGGGATTCATCTTCTGCCCGGGTCCATGTCTCTAGGAGGATTTGGATGTCTATGTTTTTTAGTCTGTCTATAAATTCTGGATCGTTTGGTTTGGATCCAAAGGCTGAGGCGTTCAGCCCCTGGATATTCCAGCTACTGATAGTCAGTGGTGTCATCTTTGGTGGGTATACCTTGTAATGAGCTGTCCTGCAGAGGACGGGCTGGGTTCCTGATTGGTGGCCATGTTGTGGATCCCAGTCTGGATCAGTGTGTTGCACAGGGTGCTGAACATGGTTCTTATCTCCTCCATGTCTGTGCTCTGTCTTGTTCTGTATGGCACAGGTGGCTTCCGCCCTGGCTTATAGTAGTCCCCATTTCCAGTTTTTTGGGGGAGACGTTGTGTTTGAGATATTTTCCAGCCAGGCAACCCCCCCATGAGTCTTTGTCTTGTATGTTGAGGGTGTTATGGTGTTTGGGTGTGTCTCCTGGAAGGTGACTTCTCCACAGGTTTTTGTCTTGTATGGTGTATGGGCCAGGGGTCTCTGTTGAGCACTATGTCTAAGTTCTTTGGCCAGGAGGCTGACTCCCTGTTTGTTGAGGTGTTTGTTATCATATAGGTGACGCCTGTCTATGGAGGGGTGTTGTGCCAGGGTGATACCTGATGTTGATCGGATTTTGGATGCCAGCTCTGAATTGATATCTCTGATGATGTGTTCAGAGATGTCTCCTCGTGGGAGCAGAGATGACAGGATGATACTACAGTCTGGGAACTGTTGTTGTGCTTTCTCTGCTAGCTGGGTCAGCTGTCCCGCTATCTGTTGGTGCTGGCCCTGGGCCTCAAGGTTTTTTGTCCCTGTGTGTATGATGATGTGGTTGGGTTTGGTGAAATAAGGGTCGTTGATGACAGCGTTTGCTTTTTCGATTGTTAAACAGCGGATTTTGGTGACTCTTTTCCCTGGGAACAGTCTATTTGTGTCCAGGTATTTGCCATTGGAGTCTGTGATCAGGACAATATCTGGACCCGGTGATCTCCTCGTCAAGACTTGTCTGCTGTTCGGTTGGGTTGTTGGGGTTTGTTCTGGTTCTGATCTTGGGTTGGGGGGCAGCTCTGGTTCTGATCTTGGGTTGGGGGGCAGCTCTGGTTCTGATCTTGGGTTGGGGGGTAGCTCTGGTTCTGATCTTGGGTTGGGGGGCAGCTCTGGTTTTGATCTTGGGATGGAGGGCAGCTCTGGTTTTGATCTTGGGATGGAGGGCAGCTCTGGTTCTGATCTTGGGTTGGGGGGTAGCTCTGGTTCTGATCTTGGGTTGGGGGGCAGCTCTGGTTCTGATCTTGGGTTGGGGGGTAGCTCTGGTTCTGATCTTGGGTTGGGGGTAGCTCTGGTTCTGATCTTGGGTTGGGGGGCAGCTCTGGTTTTGATCTTGGGTTGGGGGGCAGCTCTGGTTCTGATCTTGGGTTGGGGGGTAGCTCTGGTTCTGATCTTGGGTTGGGGGTAGCTCTGGTTCTGATCTTGGGTTGGGGGGCAGCTCTGGTTCTGATCTTGGGTTGGGGGGTAGCTCTGGTTCTGATCTTGGGTTGGGGGTAGCTCTGGTTCTGATCTTGGGTTGGGGGGCAGCTCTGGTTCTGATCTTGGGATGGAGGGCAGCTCTGGTTCTGATCTTGGGTTGGGGGTAGCTCTGGTTCTGATCTTGGGTTGGGGGGTAGCTCTGGTTCTGATCTTGGGTTGGGGGTAGCTCTGGTTCTGATCTTGGGTTGGGGGGTAGCTCTGGTTCTGATCTTGGGTTGGGGGGTAGCTCTGGTTCTGATCTTGGGTTGGGGGTAGCTCTGGTTCTGATCTTGGGTTGGGGGGTAGCTCTGGTTCTGATCTTGGGATGGAGAGCAGCTCTGGTTCTGATCTTGGGTTGGGGGGTAGCTCTGGTTCTGATCTTGGGTTGGGGGTAGCTCTGGTTCTGATCTTGGGATGGAGAGCAGCTCTGGTTCTGATCTTGGGTTGGGGGGTAGCTCTGGTTCTGATCTTGGGTTGGGGGGCAGCTCTGGTTCTGATCTTGGGTTGGGGGGCAGCTCTGGTTCTGGTCTTGGGTTGGGGGGTAGCTCTGGTTCTGATCTTGGGATGGAGGGCAGCTCTGGTTCTGATCTTGGGTTGGGGGGTAGCTCTGGTTCTGATCTTGGGTTGGGGGGTAGCTCTGGTTCTGTTCTTTGGGTGGGGGGAAGCTCTGGTTCTGTTCTTTGGGTGGGGGGAAGCTCTGGTTCTGTTCTTTGGGTGGGGGGCTGCTCTGGTATCTCCTGTGTTGTATTTCCTTCTGCTTTGTTGGGGTCCTGTCTGTTATCTGTCCTTTGTTTCTCACTCCCCTCATTCTCTGACCCTCTCTCTTGGGTGAGGTGTTGTATCTGAGATTTCATGTCTGCTATCACTCTCCACAATTCAGCGTTTTCTTGGCGTAGTTTATGAAAATCACCTTCTAGTTTCTGCAGGGCTTCACACCTCAGCCTGGTCAGCTCAGCCATGGTTTGCTTATTTGTGTTGTTGTCACTGTGGTTCCTTTTAATTTGTTGTTTGAAGTGTGTGAAATCTCTTTCTAGTTCAGATAAGGAGTCTCTGAGGATCTCAAGTGAAAGGTGAGGGGGGTTGTGGCTTGGAGCAGTGGGGGGATTTGCTGCTGGGGGTTCCTGTGGAGGGGGGTTTGCTGGAGGGATGGCTCCCCTGTGTCAGTCTCTGTGCAGGCAGAGGTCTCTGTCTTCTGTTTGTGGGTTTGTGTCAATCTCTAAATCTTTGGAAAGGCATCTTCAAACTGCTGTAGTATGACTTCTCTGCCCTGTATTGTAATATTACCAGTATTGTATACGGTTATAGTGAGTATCACGTCGCCATCGTTTTGTGGGTCTTTTACTCTAATTCGTCTGCCTGTGCTGTTGTATATACTGTATATACAGCAGTGGCTGCTCTCTCTGTTATCAGCCATTACCCCAGGCTATAGATATATATATATATATACTGTATATACAGCAGTGACTGCTCTCTCTGTTATCAGCAATTATCCCAGGCTATAGATATATATATATATATATATATATATATATATATATATATACTGTATATACAGCAGTGACTGCTCTCTCTGTTATCAGCCATTACCCCAGGCTATAGATATATATATATATACTGTATATACAGCAGTGACTGCTCTCTCTGTTATCAGCAATTACCCCAGGCTATAGATATATATATATACTGTATATACAGCAGTGACTGCTCTCTCTGTTATCAGCCATTACCCCAGGCTATAGAGATATATATATATATATACTGTATATACAGCAGTGACTGCTCTCTCTGTTATCAGCCATTACCCCAGGCTATAGATATATATATATACTGTATATACAGCAGTGACTGCTCTCTCTGTTATCAGCCATTATCCCAGGCTATATATATATATATATATATATATATATATACTGTATATACAGCAGTGACTGCTCTCGGGTTTCGGGCCCCTCCTCTCTCCTGCACTACTAGATCCTCCAGCTCATCCAGTTTCCTCCTCTTCTCCTCCAGACGCTCCTTCTCCTGAACGACCCACCAAGGATGGACAAGGACAGGACTGAGATCACCAGAAGAATATTAGACTTCACCTTGGAGATCATCTCCCTGCTG
Source organism: Leptodactylus fuscus (assembly GCF_031893055.1). Lineage (NCBI taxonomy): Eukaryota > Metazoa > Chordata > Amphibia > Anura > Leptodactylidae > Leptodactylus > Leptodactylus fuscus. Next base: position 243,462,504 of record NC_134267.1, read on the forward strand.
AGCGGAGAGGTATCTGTACTACATTTCTATCATCTATCTGCTGAGCGGAGAGGTATCTGTACTACATTTCTATCATCTCCCTGCTGAGCGGAGAGGTATCTGTACTACATTTCTATCATCTCCCTGCTGAGCGGAGAGGTATCTGTACTACATTTCTATCATCTATCTGCTGAGCGGAGAGGTATCTGTACTACATTTCTATCATCTATCTGCTGAGCGGAGAGGTATCTGTACTACATTTCTATCATCTATCTGCTGAGCGGAGAGGTATCTGTACTACATTTCTATCATCTATCTGCTGAGCGGAGAGGTATCTGTACTACATTTCTATCATCTATCTGCTGAGCGGAGAGGTATCTGTACTACATTTCTATCATCTATCTGCTGAGCGGAGAGGTATCTGTACTACATTTCTATCATCTATCTGCTGAGCGGAGAGGTAACTGTACTACATTTCTATCATGTATCTGCTGAGCGGAGAGGTATCTGTACTACATTTCTATCATCTATCTGCTGAGTGGAGAGGTATCTGTACTACATTTCTATCATCTATCTGCTGAGCGGAGAGGTATCTGTACTACATTTCTATCATGTATCTGCTGAGCGGAGAGGTATCTGTACTACATTTCTATCATCTATCTGCTGAGCGGAGAGGTATCTGTACTACATTTCTATCATCTATCTGCTGAGCGGAGAGGTATCTGTACTACATTTCTATCATCTATCTGCTGAGCGGAGAGGTATCTGTACTACATTTCTATCATCTATCTGCTGAGCGGAGAGGTATCTGTACTACATTTCTATCATCTATCTGCTGAGCGGAGAGGTATCTGTACTACATTTCTATCATCTATCTGCTGAGCGGAGAGGTATCTGTACTACATTTCTATCATCTATCTGCTGAGCGGAGAGGTATCTGTACTACATTTCTATCATCTATCTGCTGAGCGGAGAGGTAACTGTACTACATTTCTATCATGTATCTGCTGAGCGGAGAGGTATCTGTACTACATTTCTATCATCTATCTGCTGAGCGGAGAGGTATCTGTACTACATTTCTATCATCTATCTGCTGAGCGGAGAGGTATCTGTACTACATTTCTATCATCTATCTGCTGAGCGGAGAGGTATCTGTACTACATTTCTATCATGTATCTGCTGAGCGGAGAGGTATCTGTACTACATTTCTATCATCTATCTGCTGAGCGGAGAGGTATCTGTACTACATTTCTATCATCTATCTGCTGAGCGGAGAGGTATCTGTACTACATTTCTATCATCTATCTGCTGAGCGGAGAGGTATCTGTACTACATTTCTATCATCTCCCTGCTGAGCGGAGAGGTATCTGTACTACATTTCTATCATCTATCTGCTGAGCGGAGAGGTATCTGTACTACATTTCTATCATCTATCTGCTGAGCGGAGAGGTAACTGTACTACATTTCTATCATGTATCTGCTGAGCGGAGAGGTATCTGTACTACATTTCTATCATCTCCCTGCTGAGCGGAGAGGTATCTGTACTACATTTCTATCATCTATCTGCTGAGCGGAGAGGTATCTGTACTACATTTCTATCATCTATCTGCTGAGCGGAGAGGTATCTGTACTACATTTCTATCATCTATCTGCTGAGCGGAGAGGTATCTGTACTACATTTCTATCATCTATCTGCTGAGCGGAGATGTATCTGTACTACATTTCTATCATCTATCTGCTGAGCGGAGAGGTATCTGTACTACATTTCTATCATCTATCTGCTGAGCGGAGAGGTATCTGTACTACATTTCTATCATGTATCTGCTGAGCGGAGAGGTATCTGTACTACATTTCTATCATCTCCCTGCTGAGCGGAGAGGTATCTGTACTACATTTCTATCATGTATCTGCTGAGCGGAGAGGTATTTGTACTACATTTCTATCATGTATCTGCTGAGCGGAGAGGTATCTGTACTACATTTCTATCATCTCCCTGCTGAGCGGAGAGGTAACTGTACTACATTTCTATCATGTATCTGCTGAGCGGAGAGGTATCTGTACTACATTTCTATCATCTATCTGCTGAGCGGAGAGGTAACTGTACTACATTTCTATCATCTATCTGCTGAGCGGAGAGGTATCTGTACTACATTTCTATTATCTATCTGCTGAGCGGAGAGGTATCTGTACTACATTTCTATCATCTATCTGCTGAGCGGAGAGGTATCTGTACTACATTTCTATCATCTATCTGCTGAGCGGAGAGGTAACTGTACTACATTTCTATCATCTATCTGCTGAGCGGAGAGGTAACTGTACTACATTTCTATCATCTATCTGCTGAGCGGAGAGGTATCTGTACTACATTTCTATCATCTATCTGCTGAGCGGAGAGGTATCTGTACTACATTTCTATCATCTATCTGCTGAGCGGAGAGGTATCTGTACTACATTTCTATCATCTATCTGCTGAGCGGAGAGGTAACTGTACTACATTTCTATCATCTATCTGCTGAGCGGAGAGGTAACTGTACTACATTTCTATCATGTATCTGCTGAGCGGAGAGGTATCTGTACTACATTTCTATCATGTATCTGCTGAGCGGAGAGGTATCTGTACTACATTTCTATCATCTATCTGCTGAGCGGAGAGGTAACTGTACTACATTTCTATCATCTATCTGCTGAGCGGAGAGGTATCTGTACTACATTTCTATTATCTATCTGCTGAGCGGAGAGGTATCTGTACTACATTTCTATCATGTATCTGCTGAGCGGAGAGGTATCTGTACTACATTTCTATCATCTATCTGCTGAGCGGAGAGGTATCTGTACTACATTTCTATCATCTATTGTCTCTCCATACACAGGAATACTCACTGGTGAAGACATCGGGGGACTGTGTGGCCTCCAGCAGCCGGGGCCCCATCACAGAGCCAGGAGGAGGAGGGAGCAGGAGCCGGGGCCCCATCACAGAGCCAGGAGGAGGAGGGAGCAGGAGCCGGGGCCCCATCACAGCCCCTCCCCCTCTCTCCCTGATACATGAGCAGAAGATTCTAGAACTCACCAACAAGATGCTGGAGCTGCTGACTGGAGAGGTGACACTGCTGGGAATGCTGGGAAATTCTCCAGTAACAGCACTGGAGGGGGAGGGGTGATGACTGTATCATTGTGTTGTCAGGTTCCTATAAGGTGTCAGGATGTCGCTGTCTATTTCTCCATGGAGGAGTGGAAGTATTTAGAAGGACACGAGGATCGGTACAAGGAGGTGATGATGGAGGACCCCCGGCCCCCCCGGACATCACATGGTAAGAGGAGATATATATATTATATACAGACCCCCCCCCCCCCCCCCCCGGACATCACATGGTAAGAGGAGATATATATATTATATACAGACCCCCGGCCCCCCCGGACATCACATGGTAAGAGGAGATATATATATTATATACAGACCCCCGGCCCCCCCGGACATCACATGGTAAGAGGAGATATATATATTATATACAGACCCCCGGCCCCCCCCGGACATCACATGGTAAGAGGAGATATATATATTATATACAGACCCCCGGCCCCCCCGGACATCACATGGTAAGAGGAGATATATATATATATTATATCTAATTTGCTTCCTTAAAAACAAAGTATATTTACTCATATGCCTGTGACCACACGTTCTTATTTCCTGGTAACGTTCTCTATCGGCGTTTCCGGAGACTGGAGGCCACCAGTACTCCACTCCCGGCCTCCTCAGTCCCTCTTATACTCACCACTGCTCACTTCCTTTTCTTCTGCTGGGCGTCGCTTCCTTCACAAGGAGCCGGAGTTGTCACTTGCGCAATAGAACGCTGGCAACAGCAAAAACAAGCAGCGTTCTATTGCGCATGCGTGGCCTCTGCCGGCTTTCTATTGCACAGGCGACAGTTCCAGATCCCAGGTGAAATGGAAGAGGAAGGGACAGCGGTACCTCAAAGTCATCTCCAGGATGAGAAGACAGGTAAGTATGATGGGATGAGGAGGGGTTTGGGGGACTGAATTAGGTAGCTGGGTATGTAGATAGGGCTAGTAGTCCACGGGCTAGCGAGTGAGAGGTTTATCTGAAGGAACTACAATGCATCATGGTAGTTGTAGGCTAAGACATCAAGAAGCTAGCCATGTAAATGAATACAGAGGACATCATGAGCTCCCAGAGAAAGCCAAAAATCACTCAAAACACTGCTAAAGGTATTTGGGGGACACCTATTAACCCACTGATAGCACTAACAGAACTTTTTAAAAAATATATTTTTTGCCTGGAAAACCCCTTTACACATCACAATGATACAAATACAGTTTTCCGCTGCTACACATAAAGCTTCTAAAAAGCATAAAAGACGGTGTCAGTGCGGCCACTACAGTTATGTGAGCAGGAAATTATAAAGGCTTTTCATACACTACAAATGTAGTAGTGCAGAGATGTATTGTGAAGCTACTGTTGCTTAAGGAGCTGGGATGACATCATCATAGGTCCTTAAGCAACTAGATATGGTGGAGAGAGGGTTAACTCCTTCCATTACTCTGCTATAGGTTGTGTACACAGATGATGCTGCCTCTAGTGTTCGCTATGGGCTTTATCATTGATTATATTATATATTTCTTCTGTATTTCCAGCCTGTTGTAAATTTTTCTACTTTTATGTTTTGAAAAAAAATATCATCAAATCGATTTTAATCCTACAGACAAGCGCAGTAAGAACCTTGAGGAAAACTATAAAGTAGAAGAAGAAGATATTGTTTATACCCATAATGTACGTCCAGGACCTCACAGTACAGATCCAACATATAATCCCTCGAATCATGAGGAACCTTCTGACCAACCACAGATTGTGACCACAAGTACCAGGAAGAAAGAGGGGGAAAAGTTTCAATGGGAAGATGGAGAAGAGTTTAATCAGAGCTCAGATCTTACACAGAGAACAATTCACCCAGGAGATGAGCCATCTTCAGGTTCAGAACATGGAGAATATTTCAACGATAAGTCAAATTTTGTTACAAATGAGAGAAGTCACGCGGAAGAGAAGTCATTTATATGTCCAGAATGTGGGAAATGTTTCAGCAATAAATCAAATCTTGAAAAACATGAAAAAATTCATACAGGAACAGGAGAGAAACCGCATTCATGTTCAGAATCTGAGAAATCTTTTATATCTAAAACCAAACTAAGTGATCATCAGAGATGTCACACAGGAGAGAAGCTATATTCATGTGCAGAATGTGGGAAATGTTTTACTTCTAAATCAAATCTTATTACACATGAGAAAATCCACACAGGGGAGAAACCATATTCATGCTCAGAATGTGGGAAATGTTTTACTTATAAATCAAAACTTATTACACATAAGAAAATCCACACAGGAGAGAAGCCATATTCATGTTCTGAATGTCTGAAAAGTTTTACAGTTAAATCAAGTTATATTAGACATCAGAGATATCACACAGGAGAGAAGTCATATGTGTGTTCTGAATGTGGAAAAACATTTTCAGATAAATCAAATCTAAATAGACATCAAAGAAATCACACAGGAGAGAAGCCATATTTCATGTTCTGAATGTGGGAAAGGTTTTATGAAGAAGGATAATTTTGTTGTGCATCAGAGAATTCACACGGGAGAGAAGCCATATTCATGTTCTGAATGTGGAAAACGGTTTACAGGTAAATCAAGACTCATTACACATCAGAAAAATCACACAGGAGAGAAGCCATATTCATGTTCTGAATGTGGGAAATGTTATATGAAGAAGGAAAATTTTGTTGTGCATCAGAGAATTCACACAGGAGAGAAGCCATATTCATGCTCTGAATGTGGAAAATGTTTTATAGATAAATCAAGTCTCCTGAAACATCAAAAAATTCACACAGGAGTCAAACCATATTCATGTTCAGAGTGTGGGAAATGTTTTATGAGGAAGAATAGTTTTATTGTGCATCAGAGAACTCACACAGGAGAGAAGCCGTATTCATGTTCTGAGTGTGGAAAATGTTTTTCAGATAAATCAAGTTTCATTAGACATCAGAAAATTCATACAGGAGTGAAACCATATTCCTGTTCAGAGTGCGGTAAATGTTTTATGAAAAAGGATAGTTTTGTTGTGCATCAGAGAATTCACACAGGGGAGAAGCCATATTCATGTTCTGAATGTGGAAAATGTTTTATTGATAAATCAAGTCTCATTAGACATCTGAGTAATCACACAGGAGTGAAGCCATATTCATGTTCAGTGTGTGGGAAATCTTTTATAAAGAAGGACAATTTTGTTGTGCATCAGAGAATTCACACAGGAGAGAAGCCATATTCATGTTCTAAATGTGGAAAATGTTTTTCAAAAAAATCAAATCTTATTAAACATGAGAAAACTCATACAGAAGACAAGCCGTATTCATGTTCTGAATGTGGAAAACATTTTATATATAAATCAAGTCTCATTAGACATCAAAGTAATCACACAAGAGAGAAGCCATATTGATGTTCACATTGTAGGAAAGGTTTCCTTAAAAAGAAACCATTTGTCGTGCATCAGAGAACTCACACAGGAGAGAAGCCATATTCATGCTCTGAATGTGAAAAAAGTTTTTCAAATAAATCAAATTTCAATAGACATCAAAGAATTCACACAGGAGAGAAGCCATATTCATGTCCAGATTGTGGGAAATGTTTTATTTCAAAAGCCAAATTCAGTGATCATCACGGAAGTCACACGGGAGAGTTTATGGAAAATAAGACCATTCTTCTTCACAATCAGACATTAAACAGCCAATAAGAGTCTCTTTTTTGGGTGACATTAGCTTGTATCTGCGAGGTCAATGTGACCGGGATCCATGGAGGAAAAGTCTTGTAGATATAAGCTGTGAAGCTGAATTGTCACCATGATAAAGGAAGGAGACCCTGTGTGACATGTATATTATATGATATATGGACGTATCGTTGTCTGATTGTTATGTAGGGGATGACTCCTAAATAGAGATCGGGGCTAATAGCCCAGAAAGAACTGCTGGACTGTAATAAACAATGAGTGATTACACATTCTGGAGTGTGGGCTATTCCTTGGTGCATCAGGGAACTGCCCCAACAACAAAGACATCGAGGGCTTAAAGGGATTCTGTCAATGGCATTAGTGATTTTTAACTAAACATTTTATATTTTTCATATCTCATTTTATTAACATTTTCAATTTTTTTTTTTACAGAAAATAAAACATAAAAATGAGGTAGCAGTGGTATGAACATTTTGAGCATATGAGATGAAACAATACAAAGAGGGTCAAACCCTCAAATGATCTGAAAAAGACTGAATAAGTAACATGTATGTAAAGTACAAGGATTCTTGTTCTTAAGCAAAGGAAATGAGAGGAAAAGGCATAAAAATGAAAAAAGGGAGGGTGGGGGATGGGGGGGGTCAGGGGATGTAAAGGTCTGGTGAAAGGTGAGAGAGGGGTCTGTCAGTCTGTAATAGTCTCGTGAGTGTGGGTCTTTGGTATAGAACAATCTTTGAAAACGTCTACTGGGTGTCTGCTGAGATACTAATTTGGTTGAATTTAGACCACGGTGACCACGTCTTCAAGAATCGGTTGTGTGAGCCGGTGGACCAGCTAAGCATCTCTTCGAATTTAAAAATTTGCGTCACTTTTTCTCTCCATTCAGCAGTTGAAGGGACGGTAGGTTGGAGCCAATATTTAGGTCTGAGGGACTTTGCTGCCTCAAATAAGTGCGTTGTGAGATTAGCTTTGTTGGGCGAATAGTAAGATGTAGGGCATGAGAGAAGGACAGAAGCAGGTGGGTAGATAAGAGTGGACGAGGTGATATGTTGAATCTTGTGTTATTTGGGACCAGAAAGCCTTAATTTTCGGGCAGGTCCACCATATGTGATAAGGGGTACCTCTTTCCGTTCGGCATCTCCAGCACAAGTCGTCTGACGACAGTTTGTGAGCGTGTAGCCAATCTGGAGTACGGTGCCATCTCACTAGGAGTTTAAAATGTGATTCCTGAAGCCGCACAAAGTTTGAGAAGCCATGTGAGGATTGTAAGATGGATGTGATTTCATCTTGAGTGAAGGTTGTATCGAGCTCAGCTTCCCAGGCTGAAAGATATCCCGGCTTGGAATCTGGAATGGTATCTAGCAAAGCTGCTTTACAGGTAGCTAATCTTCTGTTTCTTGGAGATTTAAGGACAACCATCCTCTCAAACTTGGACACTGGTTCATCAGTTGTAACTGGGCGAGGTAAGGAGGCGATACAGTGTCTGAAATGTAGATAATGCATGAATGCGAAAAAATGAATAGAAGGAATTACTTGGCACTCACCGAAAATAGCGTAAAAAGTTGAAACTTTATTGAAGAATGTCCATACAAAGTTTTAAAAGCGGGAGGAGGCACGCTCAGCAACCGGGCGACAGCTGTTTCGTATACAAAATATACTTTTTCAAGCTCGTTGGTCTCTAAGAGTGTGCTACCTTCTATTTATACTGGTGCAATCACATACACGTCAATCACATTTGTCTATTAACTCTTACATGTCTGTAACAATTTTAGATACATAGAATAACACCTCCATAATAAAACACTTCCATGTGTGAACAAGACCCAAGTTTTCAGAATTACAACATTGAATAAAGTTGTGAACACTTTTAATAAACTTTTGAAAAACTTTCAATATTCAGAAAAAGAGCTAGAGGTCCATGGAAAAATATCCATAGAACTCTATAGTGTCAAATCAACCAATGGGGAGCCTGCCGACAATAGGCTCCTCCCCTAGAGGCGTGTTTAACAAGTCGGACTTGAAGGAGAACTAAGGTTTTTTCTATCTTTATTGCTATCAACAAACACCCATAGAATCCTTTTAGGTTAAATAAACCAATAAGGAGCTCGCCGACGGCAGGCTCCACCCCTTATGGGTGTATTCATGTCACTGAGCTTGGGGGGGGGAAAAAAGAGAATTCTTTTACTATGGTCTAAATCCGACCAATGAGGGGACTGCCTACATCTAGCCCCTCCTTTAAGGGTGTGTCCAAAAAGAGCCGGACCTGAAGGAAAACTTCACTAGTTTATTCTTATATCTGTACAACAGAGACTCCGTATTTTGTCTAACGGCAGCTGGCCAATGAGATTCCTGCCTACACTTCAAAGAAGAGCCGTCGACCAATGAAGCTAAGAGCTACACAATGTAAAAAAATCATAGCTCTAAAGCTCCTCCTCTTTTTAAAACCATAAGAATGATCAATAAAACGGGGCCAATATAAACACTGTTCTACAAAAAAATACTCATATCTAATTTATCATTCAAGCCTAGCGGACCCATAGCATTGGTGGCTATAATAATTCTCGCTTCCTGTTGCAATAAATATTTACTTAAATCACCTCCTTTTGGTGAGGGGTTCAGTTTTAGCAGACCCATAAATTTTAAGCAGCTAATATCACCTCCATGTATTGAATTTATATGTTCTATAAATCTTTGCGATCCCTTTTTTGTCTGTACCGATCTAAAATGTTCTCTGATCCTAACAAATAGGTTCCTAATAGTTTTTCCAATGTAAAAAAAGCCACAAGGGCAAATAATAGTATAAACCACAAACTTGCTGCGACAATTAATAAACTGATTCACAAAGAACTCCTGTCCTCCTAATTTGCAATATTTAAGTTCTGAGTTAAACCGACAAAAAGAGCAAGATTGACACTTAAAGTTACCTTTAGGTCGATTTATATTGATCCAATTATCTTTGTTGGGGTTAAAGGTACTAGATGTTATACAGTCACCTATTGTTTTACTTTTTTTAAAAGTGACAATAGGAGGATTCTGACTTATTGATTTAAGTGCGGGATCACTTTCTATGATATGCCAATTTTTTCTTATTACCGATTTTATGATCTGTGACATGGGACTATGGCGAAAAGAAAAACAAAATCTAGGTTCTAAATTTCTATTTTTACTGTGTGTTAATAACCCTTCTCTATTTAAGTTTTCAGCCCTATCATATGCTGTTTCCACCAATCTTAGAGGGTATTTTCTTTCCAAAAACCGTTTTTTTAAGTCATCTGCTTGTTGTTTATAAGTACTACTCCTACTATTAATACGTTTAAGGCGTAAAAACTGACTATAAGGAAGGGCAGTCTTAACGTGGGGAGGATGGTAGCTGTCAAAATGTAGTAAGGTATTTTTTGATGTAGGCTTACGAAAAACACTAGTCTGAACCTCATTGTCTTCAATTCTCAGAAGTACATCTAGAAATTCTAATTCTCTTTCATGAATTTTTGAAGTGAAAGTCATATTAAATGTATTATTATTCAGATAATATATAAATTCATTGAATTCTTCAGACGTTCCAGACCATACTAAAAACACATCATCGATGTATCTATAGTAGGCCTGTATAAATTTCGAAAAATGATTATTCATCGAAAAAACATATTCATCTTCAAAAATTCCTAGGAAAATGTTAGCAAAGGTGCAAGACACAGGCGTGCCCATTGCCGTCCCGGTTACTTGACTATACCACTGATTTCCGAAGACAAAAGCATTATTAGTTAGAACCAGATTAAGTCCTTCTATGATAAATTCTATCATGTGATTGTCAAATCTAGCATGTTTTAAAACTTTTTTAACCGCCTCAATACCTCTCTCATGTGGTATTCGGGAATACAAAGATTCCACGTCTATTGAGGCTAATTTATATTCAGACTGCCATTTGATGTTTGTAAGTATTGATAAAAAATCTTTAGTATCCTTAATGTAAGAAGGAATACTTTAGATTGGTTATTAAGACCTATGCTGACTAGTATTCCTTCTTACATTAAGGATACTAAAGATTTTTTATCAATACTTACAAACATCAAATGGCAGTCTGAATATAAATTAGCCTCAATAGACGTGGAATCTTTGTATTCCCGAATACCACATGAGAGAGGTATTGAGGCGGTTAAAAAAGTTTTAAAACATGCTAGATTTGACAATCACATGATAGAATTTATCATAGAAGGACTTAATCTGGTTCTAACTAATAATGCTTTTGTCTTCGGAAATCAGTGGTATAGTCAAGTAACCGGGACGGCAATGGGCACGCCTGTGTCTTGCACCTTTGCTAACATTTTCCTAGGAATTTTTGAAGATGAATATGTTTTTTCGATGAATAATTATTTTTCGAAATTTATACAAGCCTACTATAGATACATCGATGATGTGTTTTTAGTATGGTCTGGAACGTCTGAAGAATTCAATGAATTTATATATTATCTGAATAATAATACATTTAATATGACTTTCACTTCAAAAATTCATGAAAGAGAATTAGAATTTCTAGATGTACTTCTGAGAATTGAAGACAATGAGGTTCAGACTAGTGTTTTTCGTAAGCCTACATCAAAAAATACCTTACTACATTTTGACAGCTACCATCCTCCCCACGTTAAGACTGCCCTTCCTTATAGTCAGTTTTTACGCCTTAAACGTATTAATAGTAGGAGTAGTACTTATAAACAACAAGCAGATGACTTAAAAAAACGGTTTTTGGAAAGAAAATACCCTCTAAGATTGGTGGAAACAGCATATGATAGGGCTGAAAACTTAAATAGAGAAGGGTTATTAACACACAGTAAAAATAGAAATTTAGAACCTAGATTTTGTTTTCCTTTTCGCCATAGTCCCATGTCACAGATCATAAAATCGGTAATAAGAAAAAATTGGCATATCATAGAAAGTGATCCCGCACTTAAATCAATAAGTCAGAATCCTCCTATTGTCACTTTTAAAAAAAGTAAAACAATAGGTGACTGTATAACATCTAGTACCTTTAACCCCAACAAAGATAATTGGATCAATATAAATCGACCTAAAGGTAACTTTAAGTGTCAATCTTGCTCTTTTTGTCGGTTTAACTCAGAACTTAAATATTGCAAATTAGGAGGACAGGAGTTCTTTGTGAATCAGTTTATTAATTGTCGCAGCAAGTTTGTGGTTTATACTATTATTTGCCCTTGTGGCTTTTTTTACATTGGAAAAACTATTAGGAACCTATTTGTTAGGATCAGAGAACATTTTAGATCGGTACAGACAAAAAAGGGATCGCAAAGATTTATAGAACATATAAATTCAATACATGGAGGTGATATTAGCTGCTTAAAATTTATGGGTCTGCTAAAACTGAACCCCTCACCAAAAGGAGGTGATTTAAGTAAATATTTATTGCAACAGGAAGCGAGAATTATTATAGCCACCAATGCTATGGGTCCGCTAGGCTTGAATGATAAATTAGATATGAGTATTTTTTTGTAGAACAGTGTTTATATTGGCCCCGTTTTATTGATCATTCTTATGGTTTTAAAAAGAGGAGGAGCTTTAGAGCTATGATTTTTTTACATTGTGTAGCTCTTAGCTTCATTGGTCGACGGCTCTTCTTTGAAGTGTAGGCAGGAATCTCATTGGCCAGCTGCCGTTAGACAAAATACGGAGTCTCTGTTGTACAGATATAAGAATAAACTAGTGAAGTTTTCCTTCAGGTCCGGCTCTTTTTGGACACACCCTTAAAGGAGGGGCTAGATGTAGGCAGTCCCCTCATTGGTCGGATTTAGACCATAGTAAAAGAATTCTCTTTTTCCCCCCCCCCCAAGCTCAGTGACATGGATACACCCATAAGGGGTGGAGCCTGCCGTCGGCAAGCTCCTTATTGGTTTATTTAACCTAAAAGGATTCTATGGGTGTTTGTTGATAGCAATAAAGATAGAAAAAACCTTAGTTCTCCTTCAAGTCCGACTTGTTAAACACGCCTCTAGGGGAGGAGCCTATTGTCGGCAGGCTCCCCATTGGTTGATTTGACACTATAGAGTTCTATGGATATTTTTCCATGGACCTCTAGCTCTTTTTCTGAATATTGAAAGTTTTTCAAAAGTTTATTAAAAGTGTTCACAACTTTATTCAATGTTGTAATTCTGAAAACTTGGGTCTTGTTCACACATGGAAGTGTTTTTATTATGGAGGTGTTATTCTATGTATCTAAAATTGTTACAGACATGTAAGAGTTAATAGACAAATGTGATTGACGTGTATGTGATTGCACCAGTATAAATAGAAGGTAGCACACTCTTAGAGACCAACGAGCTTGAAAAAGTATATTTTGTATACGAAACAGCTGTCGCCCGGTTGCTGAGCGTGCCTCCTCCCGCTTTTAAAACTTTGTATGGACATTCTTCAATAAAGTTTCAACTTTTTACGCTATTTTCGGTGAGTGCCAAGTAATTCCTTCTATTCATTTTTTCACATGCTTCTTTACTCTGGACTTAGAGCACCACCACATTTAGCGTTTTTTTGTCTCCCGTGCAGATATATATCTCTGTATGAGTAGTGCCACCTATACCTACGTGCGTCTTTGGAAGTCTTCTCTTAATGCATGAATGCTCCTCCAATCCTCAATTTGTCCCAAGAGCCTAATACTCTGCTCCTACAAGGCTCAACTCACTTCAAGGGCCTAAGGGTGTCTTCACACGGTGTAGCGCGCCGCTCCTTTAGACACATATACACGTGTTCTAGCGCGGCGCTTCAATACAGAGCCCATTGATTTCAATTGGTGCCGATGTACACGCACTACCCATTGAAATCAATCAGAGGCTTTTTTACCTATTGATTTCAATGGGTAGCGCGCGTATATCGGCACCCATTGAAATCAATGGGCTCTGTATTGAAGCGCCACGCTCGGACACGTGTATACGTGTCTAAAGGAGTGGTGCTACGCTGTGTGAAGGCACCCTAATACTCTGCTGGTGCAAGGCTCAACTCTCCCCAAGGGCCAAAAATTCTGCTCCTACAAGGCTCAACTCACGTCAAGGGCCAAAAATTCCAAAATTCTCTTTGAAGAAAAACTTTTCTCCATGCCATTCTTCAGCAACTCTCAATAAATCAAATACAAATCTATTGATATTCTCACTCTAATCTCTTCATAGTATCTTGATAATCTCACATACCAGGAGAAAACAGAACTACAGGAAATCGTTGAACAGTTTTCATTTTTCAAAAATTGTGACAAGAAACAGAATTCAAACTTGAATCAGAAGAAAACATAGACACGCAGGTTCTAATATGGAGTTACAAGTAGAAGAGTCTCTCAGCAAGTGACAGATGTGGTTCTTTGTGGGGCCACACGGTGGCTCAGTGGTTAGCACTGCAGCCTTGTAGCGCTGGAGTCCTGGTGTTCAAATCCCGCCAAGGGCATAAAACCATCTGCAAGGAGTTTGTATGTTCTCCCTGTGTTTGCATAGATTTCCATCCCATATTCCAAAAGACATGCTGATAGGGAAAAATGTGCATTGTGTGCTCTATGTGGGGCTCACAATCTACATTAAAAAAAAAAAAAAAAGATGTGGCTCTTTGTGTACACTCTGTTCCACCAAAAAGGCTAACTTATGGGTGTACTGGAACCCCCTCGCCAAAAACTCTGCTGGTGCAAGGCTCAACTCACTTTAAGGGCCACAGGTCCAACTTCGACACCCAATACGTTTAGGGCGTAGAGGGATCGGAGAGGACAGGGCTGTGGTTGGCCAGGTACTCACACAAAATGCGCCTATACTTTTCCTTCCTGGTGACACTAGGCCCCTCAGTGACAGTAGTTTGGCGAGGGGGTGCCATTAACGTATCCCGCACCTCGGAGAGTGTTCCCCTAGTGGGTGTGGACCGGATGGCAGTTGTTAGTCTCTTGGAGGAACTCTCCTCTCTGCCGCCAGCGAGGGTTGATGTGCCAATCATTAATGCGACTGGCCCTCCCCTCTACCAGAATGAAGGACGAGATGTTATTTTTATACCGGGGGTCGAGGATTGCAAAACTCCAGTATTGGTTGTTCTCCAGGATTTTGACAATGCATTTGTCACTGGTAAAGCAGCCCAACATGAAGTCAGCCATGTGTACCAGAGTGTTACTTGGCATGACTTTGCTGCCCCCACCGGAAGGGTCACTCTCCATTTCCTCCTCCCCTTTGCCCCATACGCGCTGAAGCAATGGGACGCACTGAACTTCCCTACTAGCCTCGTGTGTGAGAATGACATCATCTGCCACTTCATCCTCCTCCATCATTACACGCTGAGAAGCTGACAGGAGTGACTCTGACTACCCTGCTGGGATGGTTCTGCTCCTATCCCCGACTCCTCAGCGTGCAATGCGTATATCTGATTGTGATGAGGGATTCTGGCATTACACAGAGGCGCGGGATGGTCACGCTCACTAATGCCTCGTCACAGCTGACCCTCTTGGTGGACTTCTCAAAGCCATGTAGGATTTCACATAATTCTGCCATCCATGGCCACTTATGGTTGACAAACTGAGGGAGCTGACTTTGAGAAACCCTTGGGTTTTGGAGATGGTACTCCATCAAAGGTCTCTGCTGCTCACACACCCTACTGAACATACGGTATGTCGAGTTCCAGCGTGTGGGGATGTCGCACAACAGCCAGTGTTCAGGCAGATGGAGGCATTGCTGGAGGTTTTTCAGGCTAGCAGTGTCTACTGTAGACTTACGAAAGTGGGCGCACAAGCACCGCACTTTCACCAGTAGCTCAGGCACATTGGGGTAGGTTTTTAAAAACCTTTGCACTATCAAGTTGAAAACATGGGCCAGGCATGGAATGTGTTTGAGTCTGGCAAACTCCAGAGCCGCTACCAGGTTTTGGCTATTATCACACACGACCACATTGCCGTCTCCTCTAGGATGGCATCCCTCACCTCGGGTGCAGTGTGTTTTCTGTCGCCCAAGCTGATGAGCTTCAGTAAGGCCTGCTGACATCTCCCCACGCCAGTGCAGCAGCGTCTCCAGCTCACATCTGGGGTCGATGTTATGGCGGAGGATGAGGAGGGTTTGTGAGAACCCCTGCCAGGAATCTTGGGCGGGGAGAGGACGTAGGCCGTCCAAGTTTGCGACCCGGTCCCAGTCTTGACTACATTCACCCTGTGTGCCGTTAGTGAGATGTAGCGTTCCTGTCCGCATGCACTTGTCCATGCATCGGTGGTCAAGTGGACCTTAGTGCAAAGCGCAGAACTCAGGGCCCGCCTGATGTTATGGGACACGTGTTGATGCAAGGCGGGGACAGTACACCAGGAGAAGTAGTGACAGCTAGGGACGGCATAGCGAGATGCTGCAGCTGCCATCAGGTCACGGAAGGCCTCCACAAGTCTAAACAGCAACATCTGCAGGGCCAGCAGTTTTGAAATGTGGCCGTTTAAGGCTTGGGCATGTGGGTGATTACACTGTACTTCTGCCTGCGATCAAATGCCTGGGAGATAGGGAGTTGCTGGGAAGAGGCACATGATGGTGTAGGAGAAGGAGCTAAGGCATGAAAAGGGGAGGATGAGGGTGAAGTCCCCATAGTGGCAGAGGCAGATGTGGAGGTGACCTGGCTGGTGGTCTGGACTGCAGTGCCAGCACTGACAACAGTAAGAAAGGCAGTGGCGGCAACACCGGATGACGATTGTCCAGCGTTTGCTCTCTCCCACTGAGCCCAGTGCTTGCCTTCCAAATGACAGCGCATGGCTGAAGTGGTCAGGTTTCTCTTCTCAGAGCCCCTACTCAGTTTTCATGGTCACTGTACAGCCGCTATATACCACTACATGGTCACTGTACAGCCGCTATATACCACTACATGTCACTGTACAGCCGCTATATACCACTACATGTCACTGTACAGCCGCTATATACCACTACATGTCACTGTACAGCCGCTATATACCACTACATGTCACTGTACAGCCGCTATATACCACTACATGTCACTGTACAGCCGCTATATACCACTACATGTCACTGTACAGCCGCTATATACCACTACATGTCACTGTACAGCCGCTATATACCACTACATGTCACTGTACAGCCGCTATATACCACTACATGGTCACTGTAAAGCCGCTATATACCACTGTACAGCCGCTATATACCACTACATGTCACTGTACAGCCTTTATATACCACTACATGTCACTGTACAGCCGCTATATAGCACTACATGTCACTGTACAGCCGCTATATACCACTACATGTCACTGTACAGCCGCTATATATCACTACATGTCACTGTACAGCCGCTATATACCACTACATGTCACTGTACAGCCGCTATATACCACTACATGTCACTGTACAGCCGCTATATACCACTACATGTCACTGTACAGCCGCTATATACCACTACATGTCACTGTACAGCCGCTATATACCACTACATGGTCACTGTAAAGCCGCTATATACCACTGTACAGCCGCTATATACCACTACATGTCACTGTACAGCCTTTATATACCACTACATGTCACTGTACAGCCGCTATATACCGCTACATGTCACTGTACAGCCGCTATATACCGCTACATGTCACTGTACAGCCGCTATATACCGCTACATGTCACTGTACAGCCGCTATATACCGCTACATGTCACTGTACAGCCGCTATATACCGCTACATGTCACTGTACAGCCGCTATATACCGCTACATGTCACTGTACAGCCGCTATATACCGCTACATGTCACTGTACAGCCGCTATATACCGCTACATGTCACTGTACAGCCGCTATATACCGCTACATGTCACTGTACAGCCGCTATATACCGCTACATGTCACTGTACAGCCGCTATATACCGCTACATGTCACTGTACAGCCGCTATATACCGCTACATGTCACTGTACAGCCGCTATATACCGCTACATGTCACTGTACAGCCGCTATATACCGCTACATGTCACTGTACAGCCGCTATATACCGCTACATGTCACTGTACAGCCGCTATATACCGCTACATGTCACTGTACAGCCGCTATATACCGCTACATGTCACTGTACAGCCGCTATATACCGCTACATGTCACTGTACAGCCGCTATATACCGCTACATGTCACTGTACAGCCGCTATATACCGCTACATGTCACTGTACAGCCGCTATATACCGCTACATGTCACTGTACAGCCGCTATATACCGCTACATGTCACTGTACAGCCGCTATATACCGCTACATGGTCACTGTACAGCCGCTATATACCGCTACATGTCACTGTACAGCCGCTATATACCGCTACATGGTCACTGTACAGCCGCTATATACCGCTACATGTCACTGTACAGCCGCTATATACCGCTACATGTCACTGTACAGCCGCTATATACCGCTACATGTCACTGTACAGCCGCTATATACCGCTACATGTCACTGTACAGCCGCTATATACCGCTACATGTCACTGTACAGCCGCTATATACCGCTACATGTCACTGTACAGCCGCTATATACCGCTACATGTCACTGTACAGCCGCTATATACCGCTACATGTCACTGTACAGCCGCTATATACCGCTACATGTCACTGTACAGCCGCTATATACCGCTACATGTCACTGTACAGCCGCTATATACCGCTACATGTCACTGTACAGCCGCTATATACCGCTACATGTCACTGTACAGCCGCTATATACCGCTACATGGTCACTGTACAGCCGCTATATACCGCTACATGTCACTGTACAGCCGCTATATACCGCTACATGGTCACTGTACAGCCGCTATATACCGCTACATGTCACTGTACAGCCGCTATATACCGCTACATGTCACTGTACAGCCGCTATATACCGCTACATGTCACTGTACAGCCGCTATATACCGCTACATGTCACTGTACAGCCGCTATATACCGCTACATGTCACTGTACAGCCGCTATATACCGCTACATGGTCACTGTACAGCCGCTATATACCGCTACATGTCACTGTACAGCCGCTATATACCGCTACATGGTCACTGTACAGCCGCTATATACCGCTACATGTCACTGTACAGCCGCTATATACCATGTCACTGTACAGCTGCTATATACCACTACATGTCACTGTACAACCGCTATATACCACTACATGTCACTGTACAGCCGCTATATACCACTACATGTCACTGTACAGCCACTATATACCGCTACATGTCACTGTACAGCCGCTATATACCACTACATGTCACTGTACAGCCGCTATATACCATGTCACTGTACAGCTGCTATATACCACTGTCACGGAGCAAAGGTATACGTCTTCCTCCGGAAGGTCTTTTGAATCAACACGGACGCAAGAGGTCGGGAGACAACAGCAATTTATTGTAATCCACAAAGTTAGTAGCCGGCGGCGGTCACATCAACCGTAACAACAATAAGTCCACAGAAGTCACAATCCAATGATAGCTTTGGCTCCTTGGTCCTGTAACTAAATCCTGGCTCTCTACAGAGCTGTGCACAGGCCGGCTAACACATACTAACTGCAAGCTACAACTATATACTAAACTGTTACTTCCTATATCTGGAGGTGGGAAGGGCTGAGTCACAGATCCTTCCCCCCTCACCTATGCCAAGGAGAGCAGACTCCCTGTCTCTTTTGAACAATGCACAGTCCAACATCTTCTTGGAGACACTGATCAGATTATCTCCACCCATTGTCCTCACTAGTTAGAGGTATTTGCATACAATGTGCTAACACACTAGACCCTAATCAGCCAACTACACACTGATGTTTACAACAGGTTAGAGAATACATTCCACATGAAATATATATTACACATTGCCTATTGCCGGACTCTAACCATCCCGTGACAACCCCTCCCCCTCTCAAAACATGTGCATGACACAATTGGCCTACACAGGTAAATTGGGGAATGCACATCAGTCTCTATAGCTCATATGTCCTCCTGCCGGGATAACCCATCCGCGTTCTGGTGTTGGCTCCCTCGGCGGTACTGAATGGTAAAGTTGTAGGGTTGAAGGGCTGGCATCTGTCAGAAAATCCGGTGGATCCATGTTGGCTTCTCCCTGAGCTTGGCTTCGGGTCACTGCTTCCACAAAGTGGCACTGTAGATTTCCAACATCGTTGCCTAACAGAACATCGGCCGGCAGCCCGCTCATCACACCAATTGTGCATCGTTTTGGTCCATAACCATAGTCGAGTTCCACGGTAGCTTTAGGAATACGTTTCCGAGTACCCCCTGCCAACTTGATAGAAATGCCAGGGCCCTCCTCTAGGGCCTCGGGTCGCACAACTCGGGGGTCCGCTACCGTTAGGAAAGCTCCCGAGTCCCGGAATCCAACAACTGTTCGGCCATCCAGTAGGACCTCCTGCAAGTGCTTCCGCTGAAGGTTTGCGGGATGTGTGGCGGAGGGCTGAATCCCATAGACCCCTGGAGGTGGAACAGATGGGTCATTCATGGAGTCATCTGGAAATGGGGCCAAACTTTCTGTCCTAGGGGTGGTTCCCAGGTAGTGAATAGGCCGGGATGCCACGGTGGCCCGTGCCCCCATGTTAGCAGGGCAACTAGCTTGCAAATGTCCAGGCCGCCCGCACCCAAAACATCTGCGCTCTAGCATTCTTCCAGTGGGTCGTTGTCTAGGGACAGGGTTGTTCATAGCTGGAGGCCGATGGGCTGGGGCAGGGGTAGAGGGGGAATTGTAATCCTGAGGCCGGACACGAAAGGTGGGTGGCTGGCTGAAGGGTGTCTGGCGGACTGTGGTAGTTTTCCGCTCCTCTGCAAACAACCTCTTCCACTGCGGCTTGATGGTCAGGCCCTCATCTGCAAGGGAAGCAGCTTGCTCCACTGTGGCTGGGTTCCGTTCCAGCACCCACTCACGGATCTCAGCGGGGCACTGGGAAAAGAACTGTTCCTTAAGTATGACTTGGAGGATCTTATCGACTGTGACAGCCTCCTCTCCTTCTAGCCAGCGCTTGCATGCTTGCTTCAACTTGTGGGCGAACATGTGGAAGGAGCTTCCCCCATTGTAAGACAAAGAGCGGAACTGAACTCGGTAGGTCTCTGGAGTGACTGCATAATACTTCTGCACTGCTCTTTTAATGGCCTCATAGTCCCGCTGATCACTAGGGTCCATGGCTCTGAGAGCTTCCGCAGCCCCATCTCGTAGGTGCCCCACCAGATACCGGACCCAATCCTTCTCTGGGACTTCCATCAGGCGGCACTGGTGTTCGAAGTCCTGAAAATATCCATCAACATCCCCAGCCGCTTCATCAAAGGTCTTGAAGTGTTTATGGGAGACATATGGTGGTTCTCTCACTGTTGGGCTGGGGGTCGACGTTTGATTATAATTCCGCGTAGTTATCTCAGCCATTCGCATTTCATGCGCCATTCTTTCCTTTTCATGCGCCATTCTCTGTTCCTCCTTCTCCGTTTCCTGAGCCCTCTGTAACGCTCTACTCCTTTGCTCTGCAGTTGCTCCTAGCCCCAGCACTGCCAATTCCTCCTCATACAAAACAACCCATCTGCTCTTTTGGGTCTGTACCTGCCACTCCCGTATCTCTACTGTCTCCTGGGGGCAGCCCTCCTCATGGTCGCTTTGCAGGGTCATCTCCTCCAGTGCCTCGATCAGTTGATCTTTCGTTCTTCCCTGGTAACTCAGGTTTAGTTCCCGGGCCCTTACTTGTAGACTTGCCATAGTCCAGTTCCTGTATTCTGAGGTTGTGGCTCCATTAATCGCTGGGCTGCTGTAGTCCATCTCGCTGTCCTCTGTTGATCCCACCGCTGCCAACCAGTTGTCACGGAGCAAAGGTATACGTCTTCCTCCGGAAGGTCTTTTGAATCAACACGGACGCAAGAGGTCGGGAGACAACAGCAATTTATTGTAATCCACAAAGTTAGTAGCCGGCGGCGGTCACATCAACCGTAACAACAATAAGTCCACAGAAGTCACAATCCAATGATAGCTTTGGCTCCTTGGTCCTGTAACTAAATCCTGGCTCTCTACAGAGCTGTGCACAGGCCGGCTAACACATACTAACTGCAAGCTACAACTATATACTAAACTGTTACTTCCTATATCTGGAGGTGGGAAGGGCTGAGTCACAGATCCTTCCCCCCTCACCTATACCAAGGAGAGCAGACTCCCTGTCTCTTTTGAACAATGCACAGTCCAACATCTTCTTGGAGACACTGATCAGATTATCTCCACCCATTGTCCTCACTAGTTAGAGGTATTTGCATACAATGTGCTAACACACTAGACCCGAATCAGCCAACTACACACTGATGTTTACAACAGGTTAGAGAATACATTCCACATGAAATATATATTACACATTGCCTATTGCCGGACTCTAACCATCCCGTGACAACCACTACATGTCACTGTACAACCGCTATATACCACTACATGTCACTGTACAGCCGCTATATACCACTACATGTCACTGTACAGCCGCTATATACCACTACATGTCACTGTACAACCTCTATATACCACTACATGTCACTGTACAGCCGCTATATACCGCTACATGTCACTGTACAGCCGCTATATACCACTACATGTCACTGTACAGCCGCTATATACCAGTACATGTCACTGTACAGCCGCTATATACCGCTACATGTCACTGTACAGCCGCTATATACCGCTACATGTCACTGTACAGCCGCTATATACCACTACATGTCACTGTACAGCCGCTATATACCAGTACATGTCACTGTACAGCCGCTATATACCGCTACATGTCACTGTACAGCCGCTATATACCGCTACATGGTCACTGTACAGCCGCTATATACCAGTACATGTCACTGTACAGCCGCTATATACCGCTACATGTCACTGTACAGCCGCTATATACCAGTACATGTCACTGTACAGCCGCTATATACCGCTACATGTCACTGTACAGCCGCTATATACCGCTACATGTCACTGTACAGCCGCTATATACCGCTACATGTCACTGTACAGCCGCTATATACCAGTACATGTCACTGTACAGCCGCTATATACCGCTACATGTCACTGTACAGCCGCTATATACCGCTACATGGTCACTGTACAGCCGCTATATACCAGTACATGTCACTGTACAGCCGCTATATACCGCTACATGTCACTGTACAGCCGCTATATACCAGTACATGTCACTGTACAGCCGCTATATACCGCTACATGTCACTGTACAGCCGCTATATACCGCTACATGGTCACTGTACAGCCGCTATATACCGCTACATGTCACTGTACAGCCGCTATATACCACTACATGGTCACTGTACAGCCGCTATATACCACTACATGTCACTGTACAGCCGCTATATACCACTACATGGTCACTGTACAGCCGCTATATACCACTACATGGTCACTGTACAGCCACTATATACCACTACATGTCACTGTACAGCCGCTATATACCACTACATGTCACTGTACAGCCGCTATATACCACTACATGTCACTGTACAGCCGCTATATACCACTACATGTCACTGTACAGCCGCTATATACCACTACATGTCACTGTACAGCCGCTATATAGCACTACATGGTCACTGTACAGCCGCTATATACCACTACATGTCACTGTACAGCCGCTATATACCACTACATGTCACTGTACAGCCTCTATATACCACTACATGTCACTGTACAGCCGCTATATACCACTACATGTCACTGTACAGCTGCTATATACCACTACATGTCACTGTACAGCCTCTATATACCACTACATGTCACTGTACAGCCGCTATATACCACTACATGTCACTGTACAGCCGCTATATACCGCTACATGTCACTGTACAGCCGCTATATACCACTACATGTCACTGTACAGCCGCTATATACCACTACATGTCACTGTACAGCCGCTATATACCACTACATGTCACTGTACAGCCGCTATATACCACTACATGTCACTGTACAGCCGCTATATACCACTACATGTCACTGTACAGCCGCTATATACCACTACATGTCACTGTACAGCCGCTATATACCACTACATGTCACTGTACAGCTGCTATATACCACTACATGTCACTGTACAGCCGCTATATACCACTACATGGTCACTGTACAGCCTCTATATACCACTACATGGTCAATGTTCAGCCGCTATATACCACTACATGTCACTGTACAGCCGCTATATACCACTACATGTCACTGTACAGCCGCTATATACCACAACATGTCACTGTACAGCCGCTATATACCACTACATGTCACTGTACAGCCGCTATATACCACTACATGTCACTGTACAGCCGCTATATACCACTACATGTCACTGTACAGCCGCTATATACCACTACATGTCACTGTACAGCCGCTATATACCACTACATGTCACTGTACAGCCGCTATATACCACTACATGTCACTGTATAGCCGCTATATACCACTACATGTCACTGTACAGCCGCTATATACCACTACATGTCACTGTACAGCCGCTATATACCACTACATGTCACTGTACAGCCGATATATACCACATGTCACTGTACAGCCGCTATATACCACTACATGTCACTGTACAGCCGCTATATACCACTACATGTCACTGTACAGCTGCTATATACCACTACATGTCACTGTACAGCCGCTATATACCACTACATGTCACTGTACAGCCGCTATATACCACTACATGGTCACTGTACAGCCACTATATACCACTACATGTCACTGTACAGCCGCTATATACCACTACATGTCACTGTACAGCCGCTATATACCACTACATGTCACTGTACAGCCGCTATATACCACTACATGTCACTGTACAGCCGCTATATACCACTACATGTCACTGTACAGCCGCTATATAGCACTACATGGTCACTGTACAGCCGCTATATACCACTACATGTCACTGTACAGCCGCTATATACCACTACATGTCACTGTACAGCCGCTATATACCACTACATGTCACTGTACAGCCGCTATATACCACTACATGTCACTGTATAGCCGCTATATACCACTACATGTCACTGTACAGCCGCTATATACCACTACATGTCACTGTACAGCCGCTATATACCACTACATGTCACTGTACAGCCGCTATATACCACTACATGTCACTGTACAGCCGCTATATACCACTACATGTCACTGTACAGCCGCTATATACCACTACATGTCACTGTACAGCCGCTATATACCACTACATGTCACTGCACAGCCGCTATATACCACTACATGTCACCGTACAGCCGCTATATACCACTACATGTCACCGTACAGCCGCTATATACCACTACATGTCACTGTACAGCCGCTATATACCACTACATGGTCACTGTAATATCCAGTGCACATATATTATATATCCAGTGCACATATATTAAATATCTAGTGCACATTTATTATATACTAGCTGGTACCCGCGACTTGGTCTGCGGTGATTGTAGCAGTGGGTATATACAGGCGTGGGTAAGGTTTTCGTACTGTGTATAAGGTCTGGGATATGAAATGTAACTTTGTATCTTGTTTTTGCTGTAATTCAGAGAATCCGTGAATCTTTTGTGTTGCAGTTACTTTGTATTTGAGCCGCTATATATACGGTGTTGTGAGAAACTTTACATAGTGACTTTGGGACAGAAGTATTTGAAGTTAACCCTTTCCCGCCGATGGCATTTTTTGATTTTAGTTTTTGACTCCCCTCCTTCTAAACCCCATAACTTTTTTATTTCTCTGCTCCCAGAGCCATATGAGGTCTTAATTTTTCCTGGGACAAATTTTTCTTCATGATGCCACCATTATTTATTCTATATAATGTACTGGGAAGCAGGGAAAAAATTCAGAATGGTGTGGATTTGAAGAAAAAATGCATTTCTGCGACTTTCTTACGGGCTTTGGTTTTACGGCGTTCACTGTGCAACCAAAATGACATGTCCCCTGTATTCTGTGTTTTGTTATGATTCCGGGGATACCAAATTTATATGGTTTTATTTACATTTTGACCCCTTAAAAAACATCCAAAACTGTGTTAAAAAATTATTTTTTGCAAAGTCACCATATTCCGACAGCCGTAACTTTTTTATACTTGCGTGTACGGGGATGTATAGGGCGTCTTTTTTTGCGGGACCGGGTGTACTTTGTAGTTCTACCATTTTTGGGAAATGTTATTGCTTTGATCACTTTTTATTCAAATTTTTAGCAGAATCAAAACAGTGAAAAAATGGCGGTTTGGCACTTTTGACCATTTTTCCCGCTACGGCGTTTACTGAACAGGAAAAATATTTGTATAACTTTGTAGAGCGGGCGATTTAGGACGCGCGGATACCTAACATGTATGTATTTTACAGTTTTTAACTACTTTTATATGTGTTCTAGGGAAAGGGGGGTGATTTGAATTTTTAATCCTTTTTATTTATTTTTTTTATATTGTTTTACTTTTTTTAAACTTTTTTTTTTGCATTTATTAGACCGCCTAGGGGTATTGACATGGGTGGGCGGTGTCGCGGATTGTCAGAGCGGTGGGGGTCGGCAAACATGACTGCTCCGGAGCGTTAAAGAGCGCCTCCTGGAGTATCGTTAAGGTGAGGGGCAAAGTGGTAAAGTATATGTATATGAGATTGTGTGGGGTTAGGGGCGAGGCTGTAGAGGGCAATAGGAATTTTGTGGCTTGCTATGGTCCAAAGTGTGTGAGATTGCAGAGATGGTGGTGTGAGTTTGGGTTTTGTGGGGGTCCTTGCACAAACGTATGTGCGCTATTGTGACGAAAAGTAGCCTATTGTTTAATCGAGTGTAATAACTATGTTCGTGGAAAATTTCAGCCAAATCGGTGGAGCGGTTTTTGCGTGATTGACCGCCAAACATCCGAACATCCAAAGGGTCCTGAGAAAAACGTGTGTGCGCTATTGTGACGAAAAGTAGCCTTTTGTTTAATCGGGTGTATTAACTATGTTTGTGGAAAATTTCAGCCAAATCGGTGGAGAGGTTTTTCCGTGATTGAGGAACAAACATCCGAACATGCAAACATCCAAACACACAAACCCACAAACTCACAAACTTTCACATTTATAATATTAATAGGATATCCAGTGCACATATATTAAATATCCAGTACACATTTATTACATATCCAATGCACATATATTATAAACATCCAGTGCACAAATATTAAATATCCAGAGCAAATATATTATAGATCCAGTGCACATATATTAAATATCCAGTGCACATATATTATATATCCAGTGCACATATATTATATATATCCAGTGCACATATATTAAATATCCAGTGCACATATATTATTTATCCAGTCCACATATATTATATATCCAGTGCACATATATTATATATCCATTGCACGTATATTAAATATCCAGTGCACATATATTATATATATATACAGTGCACATATATTATATATCCAGTGCACATATATTATATATATTCAGTGCACATATATTAAATATCCAGTGCACATATATTATATTTCCAGTGCACATATATAATATATATACATTACACATATTTTAAATATCCAGCACACATAAATTATATATCCAGTGCACATTCATGATATATATCCAGTGCACATATATTAAATGTACAGTGCACATATATTATATTTCCAGTGCACATATATTATATATATACAGTGCACATATATTATATATATCCAGTGCACATATATTAAATATCCAGTGCACATATATTATATGTCCAGTGCACATATTTTATATATATCTAGTGCACATATATTATAAATATCCAGTGCACATATATTATATACAGTATATCCAGTTCAAATATATTAAATATCCAGTGCACATATATTATATATCCAGTGCACATATATAATATATATCCAGTGCACATATATTAAATATCCAGTGCACATTTATTATAAATCCAGTGTACATATATTAAATATCCAGTACACATTTATTACATATCTAGTGCACATATATTATATATATCTAGTGCACATATAATAAATATCCAGTGCACATATATTATAAACATCCAGTGCACAAATATTAAATATCCAGTGCACATATATTATATATCCAGAGCAAATATATTATAGATCAAGTGCACATATATTAAATATCCAGTGCACATATATTATTTATCCAGTGCACCTATATTATATATATCCAGTGCACCTATATTAAATATCCAGTGCACATATATTATAGATCCAGTGCACATATATTAAATATCCCGTGCACATATATTATATTTCCAGTGCACATATATTATATATTTCCTGTGCACATATATTAAATATCCAGTGCACATATATTATATATCCAGTGCACATATATTAAATATCCAGTGCACATAAATTATATATATCCAGTGCAAATATATTAAATATCCAGTGCACATATATTATATATATACAGTGCACATATATTAAATATCAGTACACATATATTATATATATATCCAGTGCACATATATTAAATATCCAGTGCAGATATATTACATATCCAATGCACATATATTAAATATCCAGTGCAGATATATTATATATCCATTGCTCATATAGTATATATATCTAGTGTACATATATTAAATATCCAGTGCACATAAATTATATATATCCAGTGCAAATATATTAAATATCCAGTGCACATATATTATATATCCAGTGCACATATATTATATATATTCAGTGCACATATAATAAATATCCAGTGCACATATATTATATATCCAGTGCACATACATTATATACATCCAGTGCACATATATTAAATATCCAGTGCACATATATTATATATATACAGTGCACATATATTAAATATCCAATGCACATATATTATATTTCCAGTGCACATATATTAAATATCCAGTGCACATTTATTATATATCCAGTGCACATATATTATATATATATCCAGTGCACATATATTAAATATCCAGTGCACATATATTAAATATCCAGTGCAGATATATTAAATATCCAATGCACATATATTAAATATCCAGTGCAGATATATTATATATCCAGTTAACATATATTATATATATCCAGTGCACATATATTAAATATCCAGTGCACATAAATTATATATATCCAGTGCAAATATATTAAATATCCAGTGCACATATATTATATATCCAGTGCACATATATTATATATATTCAGTGCACATATAATAAATATCCAGTGCACATATATTATATATCCAGTACACATATATAATATATATCCAGTGCACATATATTAAATATCCAGTGCACATTTATTATAAATCCAGTGTACATATGTTAAATATCCAGTACACATTTATTACATATCTAGTGCACATATATTATATATATCTAGTGCACATATAATAAATATCCAGTGCACATATATTATAAACATCCAGTGCACAAATATTAAATATCCAGTGCACATATATTATATATCCAGAGCAAATATATTATAGATCAAGTGCACATATATTAAATATCCAGTGCACATATATTATTTATCCAGTGCACCTATATTATATATATCCAGTGCACCTATATTAAATATCCAGTGCACATATATTATAGATCCAGTGCACATATATTATATTTCCAGTGCACATATATTATAGATCCAGTGCACATATATTATATTTCCAGTGCACATATATTATATATTTCCTGTGCACATATATTAAATATCCAGTGCACATATATTATATATCCAGTGCACATATAGTAAATATCCAGTGCACATAAATTATATATATCCAGTGCAAATATATTAAATATCCAGTGCACATATATTATATATATACAGTGCACATATATTATATATTTCCTGTGCACATATATTAAATATCCAGTGCAGATATATTACATATCCAATGCACATATATTAAATATCCAGTGCAGATATATTATATATCCATTGCTCATATAGTATATATATCCAGTGCACATATATTAAATATCCAGTGCACATAAATTATATATATCCAGTGCAAATATATTAAATATCCAGTGCACATATATTATATATCCAGTGCACATATATTATATATATTCAGTGCACATATAATAAATATCCAGTGCACATATATTATATATCCAGTGCACATACATTATATACATCCAGTGCACATATATTAAATATCCAGTGCACATATATTATATATATACAGTGCACATATATTAAATATCCAATGCACATATATTATATTTCCAGTGCACATATATTAAAAATCCAGTGCACATTTATTATATATCCAGTGCACATATATTATATATATATATATATATATATCCAGTGCACATATATTAAATATCCAGTGCACATATATTAAATATCCAGTGCAGATATATTAAATATCCAATGCACATATATTAAATATCCAGTGCAGATTTATTATATATCCAGTTCACATATATTATATATATCCAGTGCACATATATTAAATATCCAGTGCACATAAATTATATATATCCAGTGCAAATATATTAAATATCCAGTGCACATATATTATATATCCAGTGCACATATATTATATATATTCAGTGCACATATAATAAATATCTAGTGCACATATATTATATATCCAGTGCACATACATTATATACATCCAGTGCACATATATTAAATATCCAGTGCACATATATTATATATATACAGTGCACATATATTAAATATCCAATGCACATATATTATATTTCCAGTGCACATATTTTAAATATCCAGTGCACATTTATTATATATCCAGTGCACATATATTATATATATATCCAGTGCACATATATTAAATATACAGTGCACATATATTAAATATCCAGTGCAGATATATTAAATATCCAACGCACATATATTAAGTATCCAGTGCAGATATATTATATATCCAGTTCACATATATTATATATATCCTGTGCGCATATATTAAATATCCAGTGCACATATATTATATATATCCAGTGCACATATATTAAATATCCATTGCACATATATTATATATATTCAGTGCACATATATTAATTATCCAGTGCACATATATCATATATCCAGTGCACATACATTATATATATCCAATGCACTTTTATTAAATATCCTGTGCATATATATTATATTTCCATTGCAGATATATTATATATAGCCAGTGCACATATATTATATATATCCAGTGCACATATATTATATTTCCAGTGCACATATATTATATATTTCCTGTGCACATATATTAAATATCCAGTGCACATATATTATATATCCAGTGCACATATATTAAATATCCAGTGCACATAAATTATATATATCCAGTGCAAATATATTAAATATCCAGTGCACATATATTATATATATACAGTGCACATATATTAAATATCAGTACACATATATTATATATATATCCAGTGCACATATATTAAATATCCAGTGCAGATATATTACATATCCAATGCACATATATTAAATATCCAGTGCACATATATTATATATCCAGTGCACATATATTATATATATTCAGTGCACATATAATAAATATCCAGTGCACATATATTATATATCCAGTACACATATATAATATATATCCAGTGCACATATATTAAATATCCAGTGCACATTTATTATAAATCCAGTGTACATATATTAAATATCCAGTACACATTTATTACATATCTAGTGCACATATATTATATATATCTAGTGCACATACAATAAATATCCAGTGCACATATATTATAAACATCCAGTGCACAAATATTAAATATCCAGTGCACATATATTATATATCCAGAGCAAATATATTATAGATCAAGTGCACATATATTAAATATCCAGTGCACATATATTATTTATCCAGTGCACCTATATTATATATATCCAGTGCACCTATATTAAATATCCAGTGCACATATATTATAGATCCAGTGCACATATATTATATTTCCAGTGCACATATATTATAGATCCAGTGCACATATATTATATTTCCAGTGCACATATATTATATATTTCCTGTGCACATATATTAAATATCCAGTGCACATATATTATATATCCAGTGCACATATAGTAAATATCCAGTGCACATAAATTATATATATCCAGTGCAAATATATTAAATATCCAGTGCACATATATTATATATATACAGTGCACATATATTAAATATCAGTACACATATATTATATATATATCCAGTGCACATATATTAAATATCCAGTGCAGATATATTACATATCCAATGCACATATATTAAATATCCAGTGCAGATATATTATATATCCATTGCTCATATAGTATATATATCCAGTGCACATATATTAAATATCCAGTGCACATAAATTATATATATCCAGTGCAAATATATTAAATATCCAGTGCACATATATTATATATCCAGTGCACATATATTATATATATTCAGTGCACATATAATAAATATCCAGTGCACATATATTATATATCCAGTGCACATACATTATATACATCCAGTGCACATATATTAAATATCCAGTGCACATATATTATATATATACAGTGCACATATATTAAATATCCAATGCACATATATTATATTTCCAGTGCACATATATTAAATATCCAGTGCACATTTATTATATATCCAGTGCACATATATTATATATATATATCCAGTGCACATATATTAAATATCCAGTGCAGATATATTAAATATCCAATGCACATATATTAAATATCCAGTGCAGATTTATTATATATCCAGTTCACATATATTATATATATCCAGTGCACATATATTAAATATCCAGTGCACATAAATTATATATATCCAGTGCAAATATATTAAATATCCAGTGCACATATATTATATATCCAGTGCACATATATTATATATATTCAGTGCACATATAATAAATATCCAGTGCACATATATTATATATCCAGTGCACATACATTATATACATCCAGTGCACATATATTAAATATCCAGTGCACATATATTATATATATACAGTGCACATATATTAAATATCCAATGCACATATATTATATTTCCAGTGCACATATTTTAAATATCCAGTGCACATTTATTATATATCCAGTGCACATATATTATATATATATCCATTGCACATATATTAAATATACAGTGCACATATATTAAATATCCAGTGCAGATATATTAAATATCCAATGCACATATATTAAGTATCCAGTGCAGATATATTATATATCCAGTTCACATATATTATATATATCCTGTGCGCATATATTAAATATCCAGTGCACATATATTATATATATCCAGTGCACATATATTAAATATCCATTGCACATATATTATATATATTCAGTGCACATATATTAATTATCCAGTGCACATATATCATATATCCAGTGCACATACATTATATATATCCAATGCACTTTTATTAAATATCCTGTGCATATATATTATATTTCCATTGCAGATATATTATATATAGCCAGTGCACATATATTATATATATCCAGTGCACGTATATTAAATATCCAGTGCACATATATTATATATATCCAGTGCACATATATTAAATATCCAGTGCACATATATTATATATCCAGTGCACATATATTAAATATCCAGTGCACATATATTATATATCCAGTGCACATATATTAAATATCTAGTGCACATTCAATATATATTCAGTGCACATATATTATATATATCCAGTGCACATATATTAAATATCCAGTGCACATATATTATATATATCCAGTGCACGTATATTAAATATCCAGTGCACATATATTATATATATCCAGTGCACATATATTAAATATCCAGTGCACATATATTATATATCCAGTGCACATATATTAAATATCCAGTGCACATATATTATATATCCAGTGCACATATATTAAATATCTAGTGCACATTTAATATATATTCAGTGCACATATATTATATATATATATATATATTCAGTGCAAATATATTAAATATCCAGTGCACATATATTATACAGTATATACAGTGCACATATATTATATACTAGCTGGTACCTCCGACTTCGTCTGCGGTGATTGTAGCAGTGGGTATATACAGGCGTGGGTAAGATTTTCGTACTGTGTATAAGGGATGGGATATGAAATGTAACTTTGTATCTTGTTTTTGGTGTAATTCAGAGAATACGTGAGACTTTTGTGTTGGATGTAATTTGTATTTGAGCTGCTATATATACGGTGTTGTGAGAAACGTTACATAGTGACTTTGGGACAGAGGGATTTGAAGTTAACCCCTTCCCGTCGATGGCATATTTTGATTTTGGTTTTTCATTTTTGACTCCCCTCCTTCTAAACCCCACTCCCAGAGTCAAATGAGGTCTTAATTTTTCTTGGGACAATTTTTTCTTCATGATGCCACCATTAATTATTCTATATAATGTACTGGGAAGCAGGGAAAAAATTCTGAATGGGGTGGATTTGACAAAAAAAATGCATTTCTGCGACTTTCTTAGGGGCTTTGGTTTTACGGCGTTCACTGTGCAACCAAAATGACCTGTCCCCTGTATTCTGTGTTTTGTTATGATTCCGGGGATACCAAATTTATATGGTTTTATTTACATTTTGACCCCTTAAAAAAATCCAAAACTATGTTCAAACATTTTTTTTTGAAAAGTCGTCATATTCCGACAGCCGTAATTTTTTTATACGTGCGTGTACGGGGATGTATAGGGCGTCTTTTTTTGCGGGACCGGGTGTACTTTGTAGTTCTACCATTTTCGGGAAATGTTATTGCTTTGATCACTTTTTATTCAAATTTTTATCAGAATCAAAAGAGTGAAAAAACGGCGGTTTGGCACTTTTGACCATTTTTCCCGCTATGACGTTTACCGAACAGGAAAAATATTTGTATAGCTTTGTAGAGCGGGCGATTTCGGACATGGGGATACCTAACATGTATGTGTTTCACAGTTTTTAACTACTTTTATATGTGTTCTAGGGAAAGGGAGGTGATTTGAATTTTTAATCCTTTTTATTTGTTTTTATATTTTTTTTACTTTTTATTAAACTTTTTTTTTGCATTTATTAGACTTCCTAGGGGTATTGACATGGGTGAGCAGTGTCGTGGATTGTCAGAGCGGTGGGGGTCGGCAAACATGGCTGCTCCAGAGCGTTAAAGAGCGCCTCCTGGAGTATCGTTAAGGGGAGGGGCAAAGTGGTAAAGTATATGTATTTGAGATTGTGTGGGGTTAGGGGCGAGGCTGGAGAGGGTAATATGAATTTAGTGGCTTGCTATGGTCCAAAGTGTGTGAGATTGCAGAGATGGTGGTGTGAGTTTGGGTTTTGTGGGGGTCCTGGCACAAACGTATGTGCGCTGTTGTGACGAACAGTAGCCTATTGCGCAATCGAGTGTAGTGACTATGTTTGTGGAAAATTTCAGCCAAATCGGTCGAGCGGGTTTTGCGTGATTGAGGAACAAACATCCAAACATTCAAACATCCAAACACACAAACCCACAAACATATATTATATATATCCAGTGCACATATATTAAATATCCATTGCACATATAATATATATATCCAGTGCACATATATTAATTATCCAGTGAACATATATTATATATCCAGTGCACATACATTATATATATCCAATGCACATTTATTAAATATCCTGTGCATATATATTATATTTCCATTGCACATATATTATATATAGCCAGTGCACATATATTATATAAATCCAGTGCACATATATTAAATATCCAGTGCACATATATTATATATCCAGTGCACATATATTAAATATCCAGTGCACATATATTATATATCCAGTGCACATATATTAAATATGTAGTGCACATTTAATATATATTCAGTGCACATATATTATATATATATATATATATATATATATTCAGTGCAAATATATTAAATATCCAGTGCACATATATTATATATCCAGAGCACATATATTATATATATCAAGTGCACATATATTAAATACCAGTGCACATTTATTATATATCCAGTGCACATATATTATATATATCCAGTGCACATATATTAAATATCCAGTGCTCATATATTATATATCCAGTGCACATATATTATATATATCCAGTGCACATATATTAAATATCCAGTGCAGATATATTAAATATCCAATGCACATATAATATATATATCCATTACACATATATTAAATATCCATTGCACATTTATTCCATATCCTGTGCACATATATTATATTTCCATTGCACATATATTATATATATCCAGTGCAAATATAGTAAATATACAGTGCACATATATTATCTATCCAGTGCACATATATTATCTATCCAGTACACATATATTATATATCCATTGCACATATATTATATATATATATATATATATTCTGTGCACATATATTATATATCCAGTGCACATATATTATATATATCCAGTGTACATATATTAAATATCTAGTGCACATATATTGGGGTTGTTGGGGTTCCTCAGGGTTCAGTCCTCGGCCCCCTGCTCTTTTCTCTCTACACAGCCCCCATTGGACAAACCATCGCCAGATTTGGCTTCAGGTACCATCTTTATGCTGATGACACCCAATTATAAACATCTTCCCGTGACATCACCCCTGCACTCATACAGAACACCAGTGACTGTCTCTCTGCTGTCTCTAATATTATGTCCTCGCTCTATCTGAAACTAAATCTCTCTAAGACTGAACTACTATTGTTTCCACCATCTAACAGATCTGTCCCTGATATATCCATTGCAGTGTCAGGCCTTACTATAACTCTTAGGCAGCATGCCTGCTGCCTTGGGGTCATATTTGACGCAGACCTTTCCTTCACCCCTCATATTGAATCACTTGCACGTTCATGTCACCTCCACCTCAAAAACATCTCCAGAATACACCCTTTCCTTACCAGAGATACACTAAAGACACTTATTGTCTCTCTGATTCATTCTCGCCTTGACTACTGTAACTCCTTACTAATCGGTCTTCCCCTCACTAAACTCTCTCCTCTACAATCTATTCTGAATGCAGCAGCCAGGCTCATCTATCAGGCTAGACGCTACAGCGATGCCTCCGGTCTGTGCTGGTCACTACAATGGCTGCCTATTCATTATAGAATAAAATATAAAGTTATTACTCTCATCCACAAGGCTCTCCATAATGCCGCACCTCCCTACATTTCTTCCCTCATCTCTGTCTACCGCCCAACCCGTGCTCTCCGCTCACTCAATGACCTAACACTTCCATCCTCTATTATCAGAACCTCCCACGCTCATATACAAGACTTCTCCCGAGCTGCACCACTTCTCTGGAATGCTCTACCCCGGACAATAAGATTAACTCCCAACTTCTACAGTTTCAAACGCAAACTAAAGACGCATCTTTTCAGACTAGCCTATCACAATTCCTAATGCACAAAATTGTCTGAACACTGTATAAGCAATGCCGCCCCTGCTACCTCTTGTGTCACCCCCTCTACCTCATAGATTGTAAGCTCTTTTGAGTAGGGCCCTCAGTCCCATTGTGTGAAATGACGTTCTTTGTTATGTATGTCTGTATCTGAACCCTATAAATTGTACAGTGCTGCGGAATATGTTGGCGCTATATAAATAAAATATATTATTATTATTATTATTATAATATCCAGTGCACATAAATTATATATATCCAGTGTACATATATTAAATATCCAGTGCACATAAATTATATATATCCAGTGCACATATTTTAAATATCCAGTGCACATATATTATATATATCCAGTGCACATATATGAAATATCCAGTGGACATATATTATATATCCAGGGCACATATATTAAATATCCAGTGCACATATATTATATATCCAGTGCACATATATTAAATATCTAGTGCACATTTATTATATATATCCAGTGCACATATATTAAATATCCAGTACACATTTATTACATATCTAGTGCACACATATTATATATCTAGTGCACATATAATAAATATCCAGTGCACATAAATTATAAACATCCAGTGCACAAATATTAAATATCCAGTGTGCATATATTAAATATCCAGAGCAAATATATTATAGATCCAGTGCACATATATTAAATATCCAGTACACATATATTATATATCCAGTGCACATATATTATATATATCCAGTGCACATATATTAAATATCCAGTACACATATATCATATATCCAGTGCACATATATTAAATATCCAGTGCACATATATTATTTATCCAGTGTACATACATTATATATATACAGTGCAAATATATTAAATATCCAGTGCACATATATTATATATACACAGTGCACATATATTAAATATCCAGTGCACATATATTATATTTCCAATGCACATATATTAAATATCCAGTGCACATTTATTATATATCCAGTGCACATATATTATATACATTCAGTGCACATATATTAAATATCCAGTGCACATATATTAAATATCTAGTGCAGATATATTAAATATCCAATGCACATATATTAAATATCCAGTGCAGATATATTAAATATCCAGTGCACATATATTATATATATCGAGTGCACATATATTAAATATCCAATGCACATATATTATATATATCCAGTGCACATATATTAATTATCCAGTGCACATATATTATATATCCAGTGCACATACATTATATATATCCAATGCACATTTATTAAATATTCAGTGCACATATATTAAATCTCCAGTGCACATATATTATATATCCAGTGCACATATGTTATATATATCCAGGGTTCATATATTAAATATCCAGTGCATATATATTATATATCCAGTGCACATAAATTATATATATCTAGTGCACATATATTAAATATCCAATGCACATAAATTATATATATCTAGTGCACATACATTAAATATCAAGTGCACATATATTATATATATCCAGTGCACATATATTAAATATCCAGTGCACATATATTATATATCCAGTGCACATATATTAAATATCCAGTACACATTTATTACATATCTAGTGCACATATATTATATATCTAGTGCACATATAATAAATATCCAGTGCACATATATTTTAAACATCCAGTGCACAAATATTAAATATCCAGTGTGCATATATTAAATATCCAGAGCAAATATATTACAGATCCAGTGCACATATACTAAAAATATCCAGTGCACATATATTATATATCCAGTGCTCATATATTATATATATCCAATGCACATTTATTAAATATCCAGTGCACATATATTAAATATCCAGTGCACATATATTATATATCCAGTGCACATATATTATACATATATCCAGTGCACATATATTATATATCCAGTGTACATAAATTATATATATCCAGTGCACATATATTAAATACCAGTGCACATATATATTATATATATATATCCAGTGCACATATATTAAATATCCAGTGCACATTTATTATATATCCAGTGCACATATATTATATATTCAGTGCTCATATATTATATATATCCAGTGCACATATATTAAATATCCAGTGCACATATATTAAATATCCAGTGCACATATATTATATATATCCAGTGCACATATATTAAATATCCAGTGTACATATATTTTTTTATTTCCAGTGCACATATTTTATATATATCAAGTGCACATATATTATAAAAATCCAGTGCACATATATTACATATATCCAGTTCAAATATATTAAATATCCAGTGCACATATATTATATATCCAGTGCACATATATAATATATATCAAGTGCACATATATTAAATATCCAGTGCACATTTATTTTAAATCCAGTGTACATATATTATATATCCAGTGCATATATATTATAGATCCAGTGTACATTTAATATAGATCCAATGCAAATATATTATGTATACAGTACACATATATATTAATAATCCATTGCACATATATTAAATAACCAGTACACATATATTATATATCCAGTGCACATATATTATTAATCCAGTGCACATATATTAAATATCCAGTGCAAATATATTATATTTCCAGTGCACATATATATTGTATATATCCAGCGCAAATATATTAAATATCCAGTGCACATATATTATATATCCAGTGCACATATATTATATATATCCAGTGCAAATATATTAAATATCCAGTGCACATACATTATATATCCAGTGCACATATTTTTAATATCCAGTGCACATATATTATATATATACAGTGCAAATATATTAAATATCCAGTGCACATAAATTTTTTTATTTCCAGTGCACATATTTTATATATATCAAGTGCACATATATTTTAAATATCCAGTGCACATATATTATATATATCCAGTTCAAATATATTAAATATCCAGTGAACATATATTATATATCCAGTGCACATATATTAAATATCCAGTGCAGCTATATTAAATATCCAATGCACATGCATTAAATATCCAGTGCAGATATATTATATATCCAGTGCACATATATTATATATATCCAGTGCACATATATTAAATATCCAGTGCACATATATTATATATATCCAGTGGACATATATTAAATATCCAATGCACATATATTATATATATCCAGTGCACATATATTAACTATCCAGTGCACATATATTATATATCCAGTGCACATACATTATATATATCCAATGCACATTTATTAAATATCCTGTGCACATATATTATATTTCCATTGCACATATATATATTCAGTGCACATATATTATATATCCAGTGCACATATATTATATTTATCCAGTGCACATATATTAAATATATCCAGTGCACATATATTAAATATATCCAGTGCACATATATTAAATATATCCAGTGCACATATATTAAATATCCAGTGCACATATATTATATATCCAGTGCACATATATTATATATATCCAGTGCAGATATATTATATATCCAGTGCACATTTATTATATATATCCAGTGCACATATATTAAATATCCATTGAACATATATTATATATCCAGTGCACATATATTAAATACCAGTGCACATATATATTATATATATATATATCCAGTGCACATATATTAAATATCCAGTGCACATTTATTATATATCCAGTGCACATATATTATATATCCAGTGCTCATATATTATATGTATCCAGTGCACATATATTAAATATCCAGTGCACATATATTAAATATCCAGTGCACATATATTATATATCCAGTGCACACATATTAAATATCCAGTGCACATTTATTATACATCCAGTGCACATATATTAAATATTCAGTGCACATATATTTTTTTATTTCCAGTGCACATATTTTATATATATCAAGTGCACATATATTATAAATATCCAGTGCACATATATTATATATATCCAGTTCAAATATATTAAATATCCAGTGCACATATATTATATATCCAGTGCACATATATAATATATATCCAGTGCACATATATTAAATATCCAGTGCACATTTATTTTAAATCCAGTGTACATATATTATATATCCAGTGCATATATATTATAGATCCAGTGTACATTTATTATAGATCCAATGCAAATATATTATGTATCCAGTACACATATATATTAATAATCCATTGCACATATATTAAATATCCAGTACACATATATTATATATCCAGTGCACATATATTAAATATCCAGTGCAAATATATTATATTTCCAGTGCACATATATTATATATACCCAGCGCAAATATATTAAATATCCAGTGCACATATATTATATATCCAGTGCACATATATTATATATATCCAGTGCAAATATATTAAATATCCAGTGCACATATATTATATATCCAGTGCACATATTTTTAATATCCAGTGCACATATATTATATATATACAGTGCAAATATATTAAATATCCAGTGCACATAAATTACATATCCAGTGCACATATATTATATATATCCAGTGCACATATATTATATATCCAGTGCACATATATTATATATCCAGTGCACATACATAATATATATCCAGTGCACATTTATTATCTATCCAGTGCACATAGATTATATACATCCAGTGCACTTATATTATAAATATTCAGTGCACATATATTAATTATCCAGGGCACATAAATTAAATATCAATTGCACATATATTATATATATCCAGTGCACATATATTAAATATCCAGTTCACATATATTATATATCCAGTGCAAATATATTAAATATCCAGTGCACATATATTATATATCCAGTGCACATATATTAAATATCCAGTGCACATATATTATATATCCAGTGCACATATATTATATATATATATATATATTCAGTGCACATATATTAAATATCCAGTGCACATATATTATATATCCAGTGCACATACTTTATATATATCCAACGCACATACTTTATATATATCCAATGCACATTTATTAAATATCCAGTGCACATATATTAAATATCCAGTGCACATATATTATATATCCAGTGCACATATATTATGTATATATATCCAGTGCACATATATTATATATCCAGTGTACATAAATTATATATATCCAGTGCACATATATTAAATACCAGTGCACATATATATTATATATATATATATATCCAGTGCACATATATTAAATATCCAGTGCACATTTATTATATATCCAGTGCACATATATTATATATCCAGTGCTCATATATTATATATATCCAGTGCACATATATTAAATATCCAGTGCACATATATTAAATATCCAGTGCAAATATATTATATATCCAGTGCACATATATTAAATATCTAGTGCACATTTATTATATATATCCAGTGCACATATATTAAATATCCAGTACACATTTATTACATATCTAGTGCACACATATTATATATCTAGTGCACATATAATAAATATCCAGTGCACATATATTATAAACATCCAGTGCACAAATATTAAATATCCAGTGTGCATATATTAAATATCCAGAGCAAATATATTATAGATCCAGTGCACATATATTAAATATCCAGTACACATATATTATATATCCAGTGCACATATATTATATATATCCAGTGCACATATATTAAATATCCAGTACACATATATCATATATCCAGTGCACATATATTGAATATCCAGTGCACATATATTATTTATCCAGTGTACATACAT
Organism: Leptodactylus fuscus; assembly: GCF_031893055.1. Lineage (NCBI taxonomy): Eukaryota > Metazoa > Chordata > Amphibia > Anura > Leptodactylidae > Leptodactylus > Leptodactylus fuscus. The sequence goes on from NC_134267.1 coordinate 243,505,329, forward strand.
TATATATATACAGTGCACATATATTAAATATCCAGTGCACATATATTATATATACACAGTGCACATATATTAAATATCCAGTGCACATATATTATATTTCCAATGCACATATATTAAATATCCAGTGCACATTTATTATATATCCAGTGCACATATATTATATACATCCAGTGCACATATATTAAATATCCAGTGCACATATATTAAATATCTAGTGCAGATATATTAAATATCCAATGCACATATATTAAATATCCAGTGCAGATATATTAAATATCCAGTGCACATATATTATATATATCGAGTGCACATATATTAAATATCCAATGCACATATATTATATATATCCAGTGCACATATATTAATTATCCAGTGCACATATATTATATATCCAGTGCACATACATTATATATATCCAATGCACATTTATTAAATATCCTGTGCACATATATTATATTTCCATTGCACATATATTATATATATCCAGTGCACATATATTATATATATATCCAGTGCAAATATATTAAATATCCAGTGCACATATATTAAATATGCAGTGCAGATATATTAAATATCCAATGCACATATTTTACATATACAGTGCAGATATATTATGTATCCAGTGCACATATATTATATATATATAGTGCACATATATTAAATATCCAGTGCACATATATTATATATATCCAGTGCACATATATTAAATATCCAGTGCACATATATTATATTTCTATTGCACATATATTATATATATATATCCAGTGCACATATATTATATATATCGAGTGCAAATATATTAAATGTCCAGTGCACATATATTATATATCCAGTGCACATATATTAAATCTCCAGTGCACATATATTAAATATATATTCAGTGCACATATATTAAATCTCCAGTGCACATATATTATATATCCAGTGCACATATGTTATATATATCCAGTGTTCATATATTAAATATCCAGTGCACATATATTATATATCCAGTGCACATAAATTATATATATCTAGTGCACATATATTAAATATCCAATGCACATAAATTATATATATCTAGTGCACATATATTAAATATCCAGTGCACATATATTATATATCCAGTGCACATATATTAAATATCCAGTACACATTTATTACATATCTAGTGCACATATATTATATATCTAGTGCACATATAATAAATATCCAGTGCACATATATTTTAAACATCCAGTGCACAAATATTAAATATCCAGTGCTCATATATTATATATATCCAATGCACATTTATTAAATATCCAGTGCACATATATTAAATATCCAGTGCACATATATTATATATCCAGTGCACATATATTATACATATATCCAGTGCACATATATTATATATCCAGTGTACATAAATTATATATATCCAGTGCACATATATTAAATACCAGTGCACATATATATTATATATATATATCCAGTGCACATATATTAAATATCCAGTGCACATTTATTATATATCCAGTGCACATATATTATATATCCAGTGCTCATATATTATATATATCCAGTGCACATATATTAAATATCCAGTGCACATATATTATATATATCCAGTGCACATATATTAAATATCCAGTGTACATATATTTTTTTATTTCCAGTGCACATATTTTATATATATCAAGTGCACATATATTATAAATATCCAGTGCACATATATTATATATATCCAGTTCAAATATATTAAATATCCAGTGCACATATATTATATATCCAGTGCACATATATAATATATATCAAGTGCACATATATTAAATATCCAGTGCACATTTATTTTAAATCCAGTGTACATATATTATATATCCAGTGCATATATATTATAGATCCAGTGTACATTTAATATAGATCCAATGCAAATATATTATGTATCCAGTACACATATATATTAATAATCCATTGCACATATATTAAATAACCAGTACACATATATTATATATCCAGTGCACATATATTATATATCCAGTGCACATATATTATTAATCCAGTGCACATATATTAAATATCCAGTGCAAATATATTATATTTCCAGTGCACATATATATTGTATATATCCAGCGCAAATATATTAAATATCCAGTGCACATATATTATATATCCAGTGCACATATATTATATATATCCAGTGCAAATATATTAAATATCCAGTGCACATACATTATATATCCAGTGCACATATTTTTAATATCCAGTGCACATATATTATATATATACAGTGCAAATATATTAAATATCCAGTGCACATAAAAAATTTTTATTTCCAGTGCACATATTTTATATATATATCAAGTGCACATATATTTTAAATATCCAGTGCACATATATTATATATATCCAGTTCAAATATATTAAATATCCAGTGAACATATATTATATATCCAGTGCACATATATTAAATATCCAGTGCAGCTATATTAAATATCCAATGCACATGCATTAAATATCCAGTGCAGATATATTATATATCCAGTGCACATATATTATATATATCCAGTGCACATATATTAAATATTCAGTGCACATATATTATATATATCCAGTGGACATATATTAAATATCCAATGCACATATATTATATATATCCAGTGCACATATATTAACTATCCAGTGCACATATATTATATATCCAGTGCACATACATTATATATATCCAATGCACATTTATTAAATATCCTGTGCACATATATTATATTTCCATTGCACATATATATATTCAGTGCACATATATTATATATCCAGTGCACATATATTATATTTATCCAGTGCACATATATTAAATATATCCAGTGCACATATATTGAATATATCCAGTGCACATATATTAAATATATCCAGTGCACATATATTAAATATCCAGTGCACATATATTATATATCCAGTGCACATATATTATATATATCCAGTGCAGATATATTATATATCCAGTGCACATTTATTATATATATCCAGTGCACATATATTAAATATCCATTGAACATATATTATATATCCAGTGCACATATATTAAATACCAGTGCACATATATATTATATATATATATATCCAGTGCACATATATTAAATATCCATTGCACATTTATTATATATCCAGTGCACATATATTATATATCCAGTGCTCATATATTATATATATCCAGTGCACATATATTAAATATCCAGTGCACATATATTAAATATCCAGTGCACATATATTATATATCCAGTGCACACATATTAAATATCCAGTGCACATTTATTATACATCCAGTGCACATATATTAAATATTCAGTGCACATATATTTTTTTATTTCCAGTGCACATATTTTATATATATCAAGTGCACATATATTATAAATATCCAGTGCACATATATTATATATATCCAGTTCAAATATATTAAATATCCAGTGCACATATATAATATATATCCAGTGCACATATATTAAATATCCAGTGCACATTTATTTTAAATCCAGTGTACATATATTATATATATCCAGTGCACATATATTATAGATCCAGTGTACATTTATTATAGATCTAATGCAAATATATTATGTATCCAGTACACATATATATTAATAATCCATTGCACATATATTAAATATCCAGTACACATATATTATATATCCAGTGCACATAAATTAAATATCCAGTGCAAATATATTATATTTCCAGTGCACATATATTATATATATCCAGCGCAAATATATTAAATATCCAGTACACATATATTACATATCCAGTGCACATATATTATATATATCCAGTGCAAATATATTAAATATCCAGTGCACATATATTATATATCCAGTGCACATATTTTTAATATCCAGTGCACATATATTATATATATACAGTGCAAATATATTAAATATCCAGTGCACATAAATTACATATCCAGTGCACATATATTATATATATCCAGTGCACATATATTATATATCCAGTGCACATATATTATATATCCAGTGCACATACATAATATATATCCAGTGCACATTTATTATATATCCAGTGCACATAGATTATATACATCCAGTGCACTTATATATATTCAGTGCACATATATTAATTATCCAGGGCACATAAATTAAATATCAATTGCACATATATTATATATATCCAGTGCACATATATTAAATATCCAGTTCACATATATTATATATCCAGTGCACATATATTAAATATCCAGTACACATTTATCACATAGCTAGTGCACATATATTATATATATCTAGTGCACATATAATAAATATCCAGTGCACATATATTTTAAACATCCAGTGCACAAATATTAAATATCCAGTGCGCATATATTAAATATGCAGATCAAATATATTATAGATCCAGTGCACAGATACTAAAAATATCCAGTGCACATATATTAAATATCCAGTGCACATATATTATATATATCCAGTGCACCTATATTAAATATCCAGTGCACAAATATTATAGATCCAGTGCACATATATTAAATATTCAGTGAACATATATTATATTTCCAGTGCACATATATAATAGATATCCACTGCACATATATTAAATATCCAGTGCACATAAATTATATATCCAGTGCACATATATTAAATATCCAGTGCACATATATTATATATATCCAGTGCACATATATTAAATATCCAGTGCACATATATTATATATATATATCCAGTGCAAATATATTAAATATCCAGTGCACATATATTAAATATCCAGTGCACATATATTAAATATCTAGTGCACATATATTATATATCCAGTGCACATATATTATATATATATATATATATAATATATAAATATATATATATATTCAGTGCACATATATTAAATATCCAGTGCACATATATTATATATCCAGTGCACATATATTATATATATCCAGTGTACAAATATTAAATATCCAGTGCACATATATTATATATCCAGTGCACATAAATTATATATATCCAGTGCACATATATTAAATACCAGTGCACATATATATTATATATATATCCAGTGCACATATATTATATATCCAGTGCTCATATATTATATATATCCAGTGCAAATATATTAAATATCCAGTGCTCATATATTATATATATCCAGTGCACATATATTAAATATTCAGTGCACATTTATTAAATATCCAGTGCACATATATTATATACATCCAGTGCATATATATTAAATATCCAGTGCACATATATTAAATATCCAGTGCAGCTATATTAAATATCCAATGCACATGCATTAAATATCCAGTGCAGATATATTATATATCCAGTGCACATATATTATATATATCCAGTGCACATATATTAAATATCCAGTGCACATATATCATATATATCCAGTGGACATGTATTAAATATCCAATGCACATATATTATATATATCCAGTGCACATATATTAACTATCCAGTGCACATATATTATATATCCAGTGCACATACATTATATATATCCAATGCACATTTATTAAATATCCTGTGCACATATATTATATTTCCATTGCACATACATTATATATATCCAGTGCACATATATTATATATATCCAGTGCAAATATATTAAATATCCAGTGCACATATATTATATATCCAGTGCACATATATTAAATATCCAGTGCACATATATTATATATCCAGTGCACATATATTATATATATATATATTCAGTGCACATATATTAAATATCCAGTGCACATATATTATATATCCAGTGCACATACTTTATATATATCCAACGCACATACTTTATATATATCCAATGCACATTTATTAAATATCCAGTGCACATATATTAAATATCCAGTGCACATATATTATATATATATATCCAGTGCACATATATTATATATCCAGTGTACATAAATTATATATATCCAGTGCACATATATTAAATACCAGTGCACATATATATTATATATATATATCCAGTGCACATATATTAAATATCCAGTGCACATTTATTATATATCCAGTGCACATATATTATATATCCAGTGCTCATATATTATATATATCCAGTGCACATATATTAAATATCCAGTGCACATATATTAAATATCCAGTGCACATATATTATATATATCCAGTGCACATATATTAAATATCCAGTGCACATTTATTATACATCCAGTGCACATATATTAAATATTCAGTGCACATATATTTTTTTATTTCCAGTGCACAAATTTTATATATATCCAGTGCACATATATTATATATATCCAGTTCAAATATATTAAATATCCAGTGCACGTATATTATATATCCAGTGCACATATATAATATATATCCAGTGCACATATATTAAATATCCAGTGCACATTTATTTTAAATCCAGTGTACATATATTATATATCCAGTGCATATATATTATAGATCCAGTGTACATTTATTATAGATCCAATGCAAATATATTATGTATCCAGTACACATATATATTAATAATCCATTGCACATATATTAAATATCCAGTACACATATATTATATATCCAGTGCACATATATTATATATCCAGTGCACATATATTATTAATCCAGTGCACATATATTAAATATCCAGTGCAAATATATTATATTTCCAGTGCACATATATTATATATATCCAGCGCAAATATATTAAATATCCAGTGCACATATATTATATATCCAGTGCACATATATTATATATATCCAGTGCAAATATATTAAATATCCAGTGCACATATATTATATATCTATTGCACATATTTTTAATATCCAGTGCACATATAATATATATATACAGTGCAAATATATTAAATATCCAGTGCACATAAATATTTTTTATTTCCAGTGCACATATTTTATATATATCAAGTGCACATATATTTTAAATATCCAGTGCACATATATTATATATATCCAGTTCAAATATATTAAATATCCAGTGAACATATATTATATATCCAGTGCACATATATTAAATATCCAGTGCAGCTATATTAAATATCCAATGCACATGCATTAAATATCCAGTGCAGATATATTATATATCCAGTGCACATATATTATATATATCCAGTGCACATATATTAAATATCCAGTGCACATATATTATATATATCCAGTGGACATATATTAAATATCCAATGCACATATATTATATATATCCAGTGCACATATATTAACTATCCAGTGCACATATATTATATATCCAGTGCACATACAATATATATATCCAATGCACATTTATTAAATATCCTGTGCACATATATTATATTTCCATTGCACATATATTATATATATATTCAGTGCACATATATTAAATATCCAGTGCAAATATATTATATATCCAGTGCACATATATTATATTTATCCAGTGCACATATATTAAATATATCCAGTGCACATATATTAAATATCCAGTGCACATATATTATATATCCAGTGCACATATATTATATATATCCAGTGCAGATATATTATATATCCAGTGCACATTTATTATATATATCCAGTGCACATATATTAAATATCCATTGAACATATATTATATATCCAGTGCACATATATTAAATACCAGTGCACATATATATTATATATATATATATCCAGTGCACATATATTAAATATCCAGTGCACATTTATTATATATCCAGTGCACATATATTATATATCCAGTGCTCATATATTATATATATCCAGTGCACATATATTAAATATCCAGTGCACATATATTAAATATCCAGTGCACATATATTATATATCCAGTGCACATATATTAAATATCCAGTGCACATTTATTATACATCCAGTGCACATATATTAAATATTCAGTGCACATATATTTTTTTATTTCCAGTGCACATATTTTATATATATCAAGTGCACATATATTATAAATATCCAGTGCACATATATTATATATATCCAGTTCAAATATATTAAATATCCAGTGCACATATATTATATATCCAGTGCACATATATAATATATATCCAGTGCACATATATTAAATATCCAGTGCACATTTATTTTAAATCCAGTGTACATATATTATATATCCAGTGCATATATATTATAGATCCAGTGTACATTTATTATAGATCCAATGCAAATATATTATGTATCCAGTACACATATATATTAATAATCCATTGCATATATATTAAATCTCCAGTGCACATATATTATATATATATTCAGTGCACATATATTAAATCTCCAGTGCACATATATTATATATCCAGTGCACATATATGATATATATCCAGTGTACATATATTAAATATCCAGTGCACATATTTTATTTATCCAGTGCACATAAATTATATATATCTAGTGCACATATATTAAATATCCAGTGCACATAAATTATATATATCTAGTGCACAAATATTAAATATCCAGTGCGCATATATTAAATATCCAGAGCAAATATATTACAGATCCATTGCACATATACTAAAAATATCCAGTGCACATATATTATATATCCAGTGTTCATATATTATATATATCCAATGCACATTTATTAAATATCCTGTGCATATATATTTTATTTCCATTGCATATTTATTATATATATCCAGTGCACATATATTAAATATCCAGTGCACATATATTAAATATATCCAGTGCACATATATTAAATATCCAGTGCACATATATTAAATATTCAGTGCACATGTATTATATATTCAGTGCACATATATTAAATATCTAGTGCACATTTATTATATATATCCAGTGCACATATATTATATATATATATATATATTCAGTGCAAATATATTAAATATCCAGTGCACCTATATTATATATCCAGTGCACATATATTATATATATCCAGTGCACATGTATTAAATATCCAGTGCTCATATATTATATATCCAGTGTACATATATTAAATATCCAGTGCACATATATTAAATATCCAGTGCACATATATTATATATCCAGTGCACATATATTATATATATCCAGTGCACATATATTAAATATATCCAGTGCACATATATTAAATATCCAGTGCACATATATTATATATCCAGTGCACATATATTAAATCTCCAGTGCACATATATTATATATATATATATTCAGTGCACATATATTAAATCTCCAGTGCACATATATTATATATCCAGTGCACATATATTATATATATCCAGTTTACATATATTAAATATCCAGTGCACATATATTATATATCCAGTGCACATATATTAAATATCCAGTGCACATCAATTATATATATCCAGTGCACACATATTAAATATCAAGTGCACATATATTATATATATCCAGTGCACATATATTAAATATCCAGTGCACATATATTATATATCCAGTGCACATATATTAAATATCCAGTGCACATATATTATATATATCCAATGCACATTTATTAAATATCCAGTGCTCATATATTATATATATCCAATGCACATTTATTAAATATCCAGTGCACATATATTATATCTATCCAGTGCAAATTTATTATATATATCCAGTGCACATATATTAAATATCCAGTGCACATATATTATATATATATATATATTCAGTGCAAATATATTAAATATCCAGTGCACATATATTATATATCCAGTGCTCATATATTATATTTATCCAGTGCACATATTTTAAATACCAGTGCACATTTATTATATATCCAGTGCACATATATTATATATATCCAGTGCACATATATTAAATATCCAGTGCTCATATATTATATATCCAGTGCACATATATTATATTTATCCAGTGCACATACACTCACCGGCCACTTTATTAGGTACTCCATGCTAGTAACGGGTTGGACCCCGTTTTGCCTTCAGAACTGCCTCAATTCTTCGTGGCATAGATTCAACAAGGTGCTGGAAGCATTCCTCAGAGATTTTGGTCCATATTGACATGATGACATCACACAGATTTGTCGGCTGCACATCCATGATGCGAATCTCCCGTTCCACCACATCCCAAAGATGCTCCTCTATTGGATTGAGATCTGGTGACTGTGGAGGCCATTGGAGTACAGTGAACTCATTGTCATGTTCAAGAAACCAGTCTGAGATGATTCCAGCTTTATGACATGGCATTGCATTATCCTGCTGAAAGTAGCCATCAGATGTTGGGTACATTGTGGTCATAAAGGGATGGACATGGTCAGCAACAATACTCAGGTAGGCTTTGGCGTTGCAACGATGCTCAATTGGTACCAAGGGGCCCAAAGAGTGCCAAGAAAATATTCCCCACACCATGACACCACCACCACCAGCCTGAACCGTTGATACAAGGCAGGATGGATCCATGCTTTCATGTTGTTGACGCCAAATTCTGACCCTACCATCCGAATGTCGCAGCAGAAATCGAGACTCATCAGACCAGGCAACGTTTTTCCAATCTTCAATTGTCCAATTTCGATGAGCTTGTGCAAATTGTAGCCTCAGTTTCCTGTTCTTAGCTGAAAGGAGTGGCACCCGGTGTGGTCTTCTGCTGCTGTAGCCCATCTGTAGCCTCAAAGTGCGACGTACTGTGCGTTCAGAGATGCTCTTCTGGCTACCTTGGTTGTAACGGGTGGCTATTTGAGTCACTGTTGCCTTTCTATCAGTTCGAACCAGTCTGGCCATTCTCCTCTGACCTCTGGCATCAACAACGCATTTCCGCCCACAGAACTGCCGCTCACTGGATGTTTTTTCTTTTTCGGACCATTCTCTGTAAACCCTAGAGATGGTTGTGCGTGAAAATCCCAGTAGATCAGCAGTTTCTGAAATACTCAGACCAGCCCTTCTGGCACCAACAACCATGCCACGTTCAAAGGCACTCAAATCACCTTTCTTCCCCATACTGATGCTCGGTTTGAACTGCAGGAGATTGTCTTGACCATGTCTACATGCCTAAATGCACTGAGTTGCCGCCATGTGATTGGCTGATTAGAAATTAAGTGTTAACGAGCAGTTGGACAGGTGTACCTAATAAAGTGGCCGGTGAGTGTATATTAAATATCCAGTGCACATATATTATATATATATCCAGTGCACATATATTAAATATCAAGTGAACATTTATTATATATCCAGTGCACATATATTAAATATCTAGTACACATATATTAAATATCAAGTGCACATATATTATATAAATCCAGTGCACATATATTAAATATCCAGGGCACATATATTATATATCCAGTGCACATATATTAAATATCCAGTACACATATATTAAATATCCAGTGCACATATAATATATATATATATATATATATATATATATATATCCAGTGAACATATATTAAATATCCAGTGAACATATATTATATATCCAGTGCACATAAATTATATATATCCAGTGCACATATATTAAATATCAAATGCACATATATTATATATATCCAGTGCACATATATTAAATACCCAGTTCACATATATTATATATCCAGTGCACATATATTAAATATCCAGTACACATTTATTACATATCTAGTGCACATATATTATATATATCTAGTGCACATATAATAAATATCCAGTGCACATATATTTTAAACATCCAGTGCACAAATATTAAATATCCAGTGCGCATATATTAAATATCCAGAGCAAATATATTATAGATCCAGTGCACATATACTAAAAATATCTAGTGCACATATATTATATATCCAGTGCACATATATTATATATATCCAGTGCACCTATATTAAATATCCAGTGCACAAATATTATAGATCCAGTGCACATATATTAAATATCCAGTGCATATATATTATATATCCAGTGCACATATATTATATATATCCAGTGCACATATATTAAATATCCAGTGCACATATATTATATTACCAGTGCACATATATTATATATATCCAGTGCACATATATTAAATATCCAGTGCACATATATTATATATCCAGTGCACATATATTATATATCCAGTGCACATATATTATATATATCCAGTGCACATATATTAAATATCCAGTGCACATATATTATTTATCCAGTGCACATACATTATATATATACAGTGCACATATATTAAATATCCAGTGCACATATAATATATATATCCAGTGCACATATATTAAATATCCAGTGCACATATATTATATATATCCAGTGCAGATATATTAAATATCCAGTGCACATATATTATATATATCCAGTGCAGATATATTAAATATTCAATGCACATATATTAAATATCCAGTGCAGATATATTATATATCCAGTGCACTTATATTATATATATCCAGTGCACATATATTAAATATCCAGTGCACATATATTATATATCCAGTGCACATATATTAAATATCCAGTGCACATATATTATATATCCAGTGCACATATATTATATATCCAGTGCAAATACATTATATATATCCAGTGCACATATATTATATATATATATACAGTGCACATATGTTAAATATCCAGTGCACATATATTATATTTCCAGTGCACAAATATTAAATATCCAGTGCACATTTATTATACATCCAGTGCACATATATTAAATATCCAGTGCACATATATTAAATATCCAGTGCAGATATATTAAATATCCAATGCACATATATTAAATATCCAGTGCAGATATATTATATATCCAGTGCTCATAAATTATATATATCCAGTGCACATATATTAAATATCCATTGCACATATGTTATATATATTGAGTGCACATATATTAAATATCCAATGCACATATATTATATATATCCAGTGTACATATATTAATTATCCAGTGCACATATATTATATATCCAGTGCACATACATTATATATATCCAATGCACAATTATTAAATATCCTGTGCACATTTATTATATATCCAGTGCACATAAATTATATATATCCAGTGCACATATATTAAATATCCAGTGCTCATATATTATATATCCAGTGCACATATATTATATTTATCCAGTGCACATACACTCACCGGCCACTTTATTAGGTACACCATGCTAGTAACGGGTTGGACCCCCTTTTGCCTTCAGAACTGCCTCAATTCTTCGTGGCATAGATTCAACAAGGTGCTGGAAGCATTCCTCAGAGATTTTGGTCCATATTGACATGATGACATCACACAGATTTGTCGGCTGCACATCCATGATGCGAATCTCCCGTTCCACCACATCCCAAAGATGCTCCTCTATTGGATTGAGATCTGGTGACTGTGGAGGCCATTGGAGTACAGTGAACTCATTGTCATGTTCAAGAAACCAGTCTGAGATGATTCCAGCTTTATGACATGGCATTGCATTATCCTGCTGAAAGTAGCCATCAGATGTTGGGTACATTGTGGTCATAAAGGGATGGACATGGTCAGCAACAATACTCAGGTATGCTTTGGCGTTGCAACGATGCTCAATTGGTACCAAGGGGCCCAAAGAGTGCCAAGAAAATATTCCCCACACCATGACACCACCACCACCAGCCTGAACCGTTGATACAAGGCAGGATGGATCCATGCTTTCATGTTGTTGACGCCAAATTCTGACCCTACCATCCGAATGTCGCAGCAGAAATCGAGACTCATCAGACCAGGCAACGTTTTTCCAATCTTCAATTGTCCAATTTCGATGAGCTTGTGCAAATTGTAGCCTCAGTTTCCTGTTCTTAGCTGAAAGGAGTGGCACCCGGTGTGGTCTTCTGCTGCTGTAGCCCATCTGCCTCAAAGTTCGACGTACCGTGCATTCAGAGATGCTCTTCTGGCTACCTTGGTTGTAACGGGTGGCTATTTGAGTCACTGTTGCCTTTCTATCAGTTCGAACCAGTCTGGCCATTCTCCTCTGACCTCTGGCATCAACAACGCATTTCCGCCCACAGAACTGCCGCTCACTGGATGTTTTTTCTTTTTCGGACCATTCTCTGTAAACCCTAGAGATGGTTGTGCGTGAAAATCCCAGTAGATCAGCAGTTTCTGAAATACTCAGACCAGCCCTTCTGGCACCAACAACCATGCCACGTTCAAAGGCACTCAAATCACCTTTCTTCCCCATACTGATGCTCGGTTTGAACTGCAGGAGATTGTCTTGACCATGTCTACATGCCTAAATGCACTGAGTTGCCGCCATGTGATTGGCTGATTAGAAATTAAGTGTTAACGAGCAGTTGGACAGGTGTACCTAATAAAGTGGCCGGTGAGTGTATATTAAATATCCAGTGCACATATATTATATATATATCCAGTGCACATATATTAAATATCAAGTGAACATTTATTATATATCCAGTGCACATATATTAAATATCTAGTGCACATATATTAAATATCAAGTGCACATATATTATATAAATCCAGTGCACATATATTAAATATCCAGGGCACATATATTATATATCCAGTGCACATATATTAAATATCCAGTGCACATATAATATATATATATATATATATATATATATATATATATATATATATATATATATCCAGTGAACATACATTAAATATCCAGTGAACATATATTATATATCCAGTGCACATAAATTATATATATCCAGTGCACATATATTAAATATCAAATGCACATATATTATATATATCCAGTGCACATATATTAAATACCCAGTTCACATATATTATATATCCAGTGCACATATATTAAATATCCAGTACACATTTATTACATATCTAGTGCACATATATTATATATATCTAGTGCACATATAATAAATATCCAGTGCACATATATTTTAAACATCCAGTGCACAAATATTAAATATCCAGTGCGCATATATTAAATATCCAGAGCAAATATATTATAGATCCAGTGCACATATACTAAAAATATCTAGTGCACATATATTATATATCCAGTGCACATATATTATATATATCCAGTGCACCTATATTAAATATCCAGTGCACAAATATTATAGATCCAGTGCACATATATTAAATATCCAGTGCACATATATTATATATCCAGTGCACATATATTATATATATCCAGTGCACATATATTAAATATCCAGTGCACATATATTATATTACCAGTGCACATATATTATATATATCCAGTGCACATATATTAAATATCCAGTGCACATATATTATATATCCAGTGCACATATATTATATATATCCAGTGCACATATATTAAATATCCAGTGCACATATATTATTTATCCAGTGCACATACATTATATATATACAGTGCACATATATTAAATATCCAGTGCACATATAATATATATATCCAGTGCACATATATTAAATATCCAGTGCACATATATTATATATATCCAGTGCAGATATATTAAATATCCAGTGCACATATATTATATATATCCAGTGCAGATATATTAAATATTCAATGCACATATATTAAATATCCAGTGCAGATATATTATATATCCAGTGTACTTATATTATATATATCCAGTGCACATATATTAAATATCCAGTGCACATATATTATATATCCAGTGCACATATATTAAATATCCAGTGCACATGTATTATATATCCAGTGCACATATATTATATATCCAGTGCAAATACATTATATATATCCAGTGCACATATATTATATATATATATATACAGTGCATATATGTTAAATATCCAGTGCACATATATTATATTTCCAGTGCACAAATATTAAATATCCAGTGCACATTTATTATACATCCAGTGCACATATATTAAATATCCAGTGCACATATATTAAATATCCAGTGCAGATATATTAAATATCCAATGCACATATATTAAATATCCAGTGCAGATATATTATATATCCAGTGCTCATAAATTATATATATCCAGTGCACATATATTAAATATCCATTGCACATATGTTATATATATTGAGTGCACATATATTAAATATCCAATGCACATATATTATATATATCCAGTGTACATATATTAATTATCCAGTGCACATATATTATATATCCAGTGCACATACATTATATATATCCAATGCACAATTATTAAATATCCTGTGCACATTTATTATATATCCAGTGCACATAAATTATATATATCCAGTGCACATATATTAAATATCCAGTGCTCATATATTATATATCCAGTGCACATATATTATATTTATCCAGTGCACATAAACTCACCGGCCACTTTATTAGGTACACCATGCTAGTAATGGGTTGGACCCCCTTTTGCCTTCAGAACTGCCTCAATTCTTCGTGGCATAGATTCAACAAGGTGCTGGAAGCATTCCTCAGAGATTTTGGTCCGTATTGACATGATGACATCACACAGATTTGTCGGCTGCACATCCATGATGCGAATCTCCCGTTCCACCACATCCCAAAGATGCTCCTCTATTGGATTGAGATCTGGTGACTGTGGAGGCCATTGGAGTACAGTGAACTCATTGTCATGTTCAAGAAACCAGTCTGAGATGATTCCAGCTTTATGACATGGCATTGCATTATCCTGCTGAAAGTAGCCATCAGATGTTGGGTACATTGTGGTCATAAAGGGATGGACATGGTCAGCAACAATACTCAGGTATGCTTTGGCGTTGCAACGATGCTCAATTGGTACCAAGGGGCCCAAAGAGTGCCAAGAAAATATTCCCCACACCATGACACCACCACCACCAGCCTGAACCGTTGATACAAGGCAGGATGGATCCATGCTTTCATGTTGTTGACGCCAAATTCTGACCCTACCATCCGAATGTCGCAGCAGAAATCGAGACTCATCAGACCAGGCAACGTTTTTCCAATCTTCAATTGTCCAATTTCGATGAGCTTGTGCAAATTGTAGCCTCAGTTTCCTGTTCTTAGCTGAAAGGAGTGGCACCCGGTGTGGTCTTCTGCTGCTGTAGCCCATCTGTAGCCTCAAAGTTTGACGTACTGTGCGTTCAGAGATGCTCTTCTGGCTACCTTGGTTGTAACGGGTGGCTATTTGAGTCACTGTTGCCTTTCTATCAGTTCGAACCAGTCTGGCCATTCTCCTCTGACCTCTGGCATCAACAACGCATTTCCGCCCACAGAACTGCCGCTCACTGGATGTTTTTTCTTTTTCGGACCATTCTCTGTAAACCCTAGAGATGGTTGTGCGTGAAAATCCCAGTAGATCAGCAGTTTCTGAAATACTCAGACCAGCCCTTCTGGCACCAACAACCATGCCACGTTCAAAGGCACTCAAATCACCTTTCTTCCCCATACTGATGCTCGGTTTGAACTGCAGGAGATTGTCTTGACCATGTCTACATGCCTAAATGCACTG
The DNA here is from genome assembly GCF_031893055.1 of Leptodactylus fuscus. Taxonomy (NCBI): domain Eukaryota; kingdom Metazoa; phylum Chordata; class Amphibia; order Anura; family Leptodactylidae; genus Leptodactylus; species Leptodactylus fuscus. Next base: position 243,522,536 of record NC_134267.1, read on the forward strand.
AGTTGCCGCCATGTGATTGGCTGATTAGAAATTAAGTGTTAACGAGCAGTTGGACAGGTGTACCTAATAAAGTGGCCGGTGAGTGTATATTAAATATCCAGTGCACATATATTATATATATATCCAGTGCACATATATTAAATATCAAGTGAACATTTATTATATATCCAGTGCACATATATTAAATATCTAGTGCACATATATTAAATATCAAGTGCACATATATTATATAAATCCAGTGCACATATATTAAATATCCAGGGCACATATATTATATATCCAGTGCACATATATTAAATATCCAGTACACATATATTAAATATCCAGTGCACATATATTATATATATATATATATATATATATATATATATCCAGTGAACATATATTAAATATCCAGTGAACATATATTATATATCCAGTGCACATAAATTATATATATCCAGTGCACATATATTAAATATCAAATGCACATATATTATATATATCCAGTGCACATACATTAAATATCCAGTTCACATATATTATATATCCAGTGCACATATATTAAATATCCAGTACACATTTATTACATATCTAGTGCACATATATTATATATATCTAGTGCACATATAATAAATATCCAGTGCACATATATTTTAAACATCCAGTGCACAAATATTAAATATCCAGTGCGCATATATTAAATATCCAGAGCAAATATATTATAGATCCAGTGCACATATACTAAAAATATCTAGTGCACATATATTATATATCCAGTGCACATATATTATATATATCCAGTGCACCTATATTAAATATCCAGTGCACAAATATTATAGATCCAGTGCACATATATTAAATATCCAGTGCACATATATTATATATCCAGTGCACATATATTATATATATCCAGTGCACATATATTAAATATCCAGTGCACATATATTATATATATATATAGATATATATATATATATATATATATATATTCAGTGCACATATATTAAATATCCAGTGCACATATATTATATATCCAGTGCATATATAATATATATCCAGTGTACAAATATTAAATATCTAGTGCACATATATTATATATCCAGTGCACATAAATTATATATCCAGTGCACATATAGTAAATACCAGTGCACATATATATTATATATATATATATCCAGTGCACATATATTATATATCCAGTGCTCATATATTATATATATCCAGTGCACATATATTAAATATCCAGTGCTCATATATTATATATATCCAGTGCACATATATTAAATATCCAGTGCACATTTATTAAATATCCAGTGCACATATATTATATACATCCAGTGCATATATATTAAATATCCAGTGCACATATATTAAATATCCAGTGCAGCTATATTAAATATCCAATGCACATACATTAAATATCCAGTGCAGATATATTATATATCCAGTGCACATATATTATATATATCCAGTGAACATATATTAAATATCCAGTGCACATATATTATATATATCCAGTGGACATATATAAAATATCCAATGCACATATATTATATATATCCAGTGCACATATATTAACTATCCAGTGCACATATATTATATATCCAGTGCACATACATTATATATATCCAATGCACATTTATTAAATATCCTGTGCACATATATTATATACATCCAGTGCACATATATTATATATATCCAGTGCAAATATATTAAATATCCAGTGCACATATATTATATATCCAGTGCACATATCTTAAATATCCAGTGCACATATATTATATATATATTCAGTGCACATATATTAAATATCCAGTGCACATATATTATATATCCAGTGCACATATACTATATATCCAATGCACATACATTATATATATCCAATGCACATTTATTAAATATCCTGTGCATATATATTATATATCCAGTGCACATATATTAAATATCCAGTGAACATATATATTATATATATATATCCAGTGCACATATATTAAATATACAGTGCACATATATTAAATATCCAGTGCAGATATATTAAATATCCAATGCACATATATTAAGTATCCAGTGCAGATATATTATATATCCAGTTCACATATATTATATATATCCTGTGCGCATATATTAAATATCCAGTGCACATATATTATATATATCCAGTGCACATATATTAAATATCCATTGCACATATATTATATATATTCAGTGCACATATATTAATTATCCAGTGCACATATATCATATATCCAGTGCACATACATTATATATATCCAATGCACTTTTATTAAATATCCTGTGCATATATATTATATTTCCATTGCAGATATATTATATATAGCCAGTGCACATATATTATATATATCCAGTGCACATATATTATATTTCCAGTGCACATATATTATATATTTCCTGTGCACATATATTAAATATCCAGTGCACATATATTATATATCCAGTGCACATATATTAAATATCCAGTGCACATAAATTATATATATCCAGTGCAAATATATTAAATATCCAGTGCACATATATTATATATATACAGTGCACATATATTAAATATCAGTACACATATATTATATATATATCCAGTGCACATATATTAAATATCCAGTGCACATTTATTATATATCCAGTGCACATATATTATATATCCAGTGCTCATATATGATATACAGTCCTATGAAAAAGTTGGGGCACCCCTATTAATCTTAATCATTTTTTGTTCTAAATATTTTGGTGTTTGCAACAGCCATTTCAGTTTGATATATCTAATAACTGATGGACACAGTAATATTTCAGGATTGAAATGAGGTTTATTGTACTAACAGAAAATGTGCAATATGCATTAAACCAAAATTTGACCGGTGCAAAAGTATGGGCACCTTATCATTTTATTGATTTGAATTCCCCTAACTACTTTTTGCTGACTTACTGAAGCACAAAATTGGTTTTGTAACCTCAGTGAGCTTTGAACTTCATAGCCAGGTGTATCCAATCATAAGAAAAGGTATTTAAGGTGGCCAATTGCAAGTTGATCTCCTATTTGAATCTCCTCTGAAGAGTGGCATCATGGGCTACTCAAAACAACTCTCAAATGATCTGAAAACAAAGATTGTTCAACATAGTTGTTCAGGGGAAGGATACAAAAAGTTGTCTCAGAGATTTAACCTGTCAGTTTCCACTGTGAGGAACATAGTAAGGAAATGGAAGACCACAGGGACAGTTCTTGTTAAGCCCAGAAGTGGCAGGCCAAGAAAAATATCAGAAAGGCAGAGAAGAAGAATGGTGAGAACAGTCAAGGACAATCCACAGACCACCTCCAAAGAGCTGCAGCATCATCTTGCTGCAGATGGTGTCACTGTGCATCAGTCAACTATACAGCGCACTTTGCACAAATAGAAGCTGTATGGGAGAGTGATGAGAAAGAAGCCGTTTCTGCACGTACGCCACAAATAGAGTTGCCTGAGGTATGAAAAAGCAGATTTGGACAAGGAAGCTTCATTTTGGAAACAAAAATTGAGTTGTTTGGTTATAAAAAAAAGGCGTTATGCATGGCGTCCAAAAAGAAACAGCATTCCAAGAAAAACACATGCTACCCACTGTAAAATTTGGTGGAGGTTCCATCATGCTTTGGGGCTGTGTGGCCAATGCCGGCACCGGGAATCTTGTTAAAGTTGTGAGTCGCATGGATTCCACTCAGTATCAGCAGATTCTTGAGAATAATGTTCAAGAATCAGTGACGAAGTTGAAGTTATGCCGGGGATGGATATTTCAGCAAGACAATGATCCAAAACACCGCTCCAAATCGACTCAGGCATTCATGCAGAGGAACAATTACAATGTTCTGGAATGGCCATCCCAGTCCCCAGACCTGAATATCATTGAACATCTGTGGGATGATTTGAAGCGGGCTGTCCATGCTCGGCAACCATCTAACTTAACTGAACTTGAATTGTTTGTCCAAAATACCTTTCCAGGATCCAGGAACTGATTAAAAGCTACAGGAAGCGACTAGAGGCTGTTATCTTTGCAAAAGGAGGATCTACTAAATATTAATGTCACTTTTCTGTTGAGGTGCCCATACTTTTGCACCGGTCAAATTTTGGTTTAATGCATATTGCACATTTTCTGTTAGTACAATAAACCTCATTTCAATCCTGAAATATTACTGTGTCCATCAGTTATTAGATATATCAAACTGAAATGGCTGTTATAAACACCAAAATATTTAGAACTAAAAATGATTAAGATTAATAGGGGTGCCCAAACTTTTTCATAGGACTGTATATATCCAGTGCACATATATTAAATATAAAGTGCACATATATTAAATATCCAGTGCACATTTATTATACATCCAGTGCACATATATTAAATATTCAGTGCACATATATTTTTTTATTTCCAGTGAACATATTTTATATATATCAAGTGCACATATATTGTAAATATCCAGTGCACATATATTATATATATCCAGTTCAAATATATTAAATATCCAGTGCACATATATTATATATCCAGTGCACATATATAATATATATCCAGCGCACATATATTAAATATCCAGTGCACATTTATTTTAAATCCAGTGTACATATATTATATATCCAGTGCATATATATTATAGATCCAGTGTACATTTATTATAGATCCAATGCAAATATATTATGTATCCAGTACACATATATATTATTAATCCATTGCACATATATTAAATCTCCAGTGCACATCTATTATATATATATTCAGTGCACATATATTAAATCTCCAGTGCACATATATTATATATCCAGTGCACATATATTATATATATCCAGTGTACATATATTAAATATCCAGTGCACATATTTTATTTATCCAGTGCACATAAATTATATATATCTAGTGCACATATATTAAATATCCAGTGCACATAAATTATATATATCTAGTGCACAAATATTAAATATCCAGTGCGCATATATTAAATATCCAGAGCAAATATATTACAGATCCATTGCACATATACTAAAAATATCCAGTGCACATATATTATATATCCAGTGTTCATATATTATATATATCCAATGCACATTTATTAAATATCCTGTGCATATATTTTTTATTTCCATTGCACATTTATTATATATATCCAGTGCACATATATTAAATATCCAGTGCACATATATTATATATCCAGTGCACATATATTAAATATCCAGTACACATTTATTACATATATACTGCACATATATTATATATATCTAGTGCACATATAATAAATATCCAGTGCACATATATTTTAAACATCCAGTGCACAAGTATTAAATATCCAGAGCAAATATATTATAGATCCAGTGCACATATACTATAAATATCCAGTGCACATATATTATATATCCAGTGCTCATATATTATATATATCCAATGCACATTTATTAAATATCCAGTGCACATATATTATATCTATCCAGTGCAAATTTATTATATATATCCAGTGCACATATATTAAATATCCAGTGCACATATATTATATATAAATATATTCAGTGCAAATATATTAAATATCCAGTGCACATATATTATATATCCAGTGCTCATATATTATATTTATCCAGTGCACATATTTTAAATACCAGTGCACATTTATTATGTATCCAGTGCACATATATTATATATATCCAGTGCACATATATTAAATATCCAGTGCTCATATATTATATATCCAGTGCACATATATTATATTTATCCAGTGCACATACACTCACCGGCCACTTTATTAGGTACACCATGCTAGTAACGGGTTGGACCCCCTTTTGCCTTCAGAACTGCCTCAATTCTTCGTGGCATAGATTCAACAAGGTGCTGGAAGCATTCCTCAGAGATTTTGGTCCATATTGACATATTGACATCACACAGATTTGTCGGCTGCACATCCATGATGCGAATCTCCCGTTCCACCACATCCCAAAGATGCTCCTCTATTGGATTGAGATCTGGTGACTGTGGAGGCCATTGGAGTACAGTGAACTCATTGTCATGTTCAAGAAACCAGTCTGAGATGATTCCAGCTTTATGACATGGCATTGCATTATCCTGCTGAAAGTAGCCATCAGATGTTGGGTACATTGTGGTCATAAAGGGATGGACATGGTCAGCAACAATACTCAGGTAGGCTTTGGCGTTGCAACGATGCTCAATTGGTACCAAGGGGCCCAAAGAGTGCCAAGAAAATATTCCCCACACCATGACACCACCACCACCAGCCTGAACCGTTACCGATACAAGGCAGGATGGATCCATGCTTTCATGTTGTTGACGCCAAATTCTGACCCTACCATCCGAATGTCACAGCAGAAATCGAGACTCATCAGACCAGGCAACGTTTTTCCAATCTTCAATTGTCCAATTTCGACGAGCTTGTGCAAATTGTAGCCTCAGTTTCCTGTTCTTAGCTGAAAGGAGTGGCACCCGGTGTGGTCTTCAGCTGCTGTAGCCCATCTGCCTCATAGTTGGACGTACTGTGCAGCGTTCAGAGATGCTCTTCTGGCTACCTTGGTTGTAACGGGTGGCTATTTGAGTCACTGTTGCCTTTCTATCAGTTCGAACCAGTCTGGCCATTCTCCTCTGACCTCTGGCATCAACAACGCATTTCCGCCCACAGAACTGCCGCTCACTGGATGTTTTTTCTTTTTCGGACCATTCTCTGTAAACCCTAGAGATGGTTGTGCGTGAAAATCCCAGTAGATCAGCAGTTTCTGAAATACTCAGACCAGCCCTTCTGGCACCAACAACCATGCCACGTTCAAAGGCACTCAAATCACCTTTCTTCCCCATACTGATGCTCGGTTTGACCTGCAGGAGATTGTCTTGACCATGTCTACATGCCTAAATGCACTGAGTTGCCGCCATGTGATTGGCTGATTAGAAATTAAGTGTTAACGAGCAGTTGGACAGGTGTACCTAATAAAGTGGCCGGTGAGTGTATATTAAATATCCAGTGCACATATATTATATATATATCCAGTGCACATATATTAAATATCCAGTGAACATTTATTATATATCCAGTGCACATATTTTAAATATCTAGTGCACATATATTAAATATCAAGTGCACATATATTATATAAATCCAGTGCACATATATTAAATATCCAGGGCACATATATTATATATCCAGTGCAAATATATTAAATATCCAGTACACATATATTAAATATCCAGTACACATATATTAAATATCCAGTGAACATATATTAAATATCCAGTGAACATATATTATATATCCAGTGCACATAAATTATATATATCCAGTGCACATATATTAAATATCAAATGCACATATATTATATATATCCAGTGCACATATATTAAATATCCAGTTCACATATATTATATATCCAGTGCACATATATTAAATATCCAGTACACATTTATTACATATCTAGTGCACATATATTATATATATCTAGTGCACATATAATAAATATCCAGTGCACATATATTTTAAACATCCAGTGCACAAATATTAAATATCCAGTGCGCATATATTAAATATCCAGAGCAAATATATTATAGATCCAGTGCACATATACTAAAAATATCTAGTGCACATATATTATATATCCAGTGCACATATATTATATATATCCAGTGCACCTATATTAAATATCCAGTGCACAAATATTATAGATCCAGTGCACATATATTAAATATCCAGTGCACATATATTATATTACCAGTGCACATATATTATATATATCCAGTGCACATATATTATATATCCAGTGCACATATATTATATATCCAGTGCACATATATTATATATATCCAGTTCACATATATTAAATATCCAGTGCACATATATTATTTATCCAGTGCACATACATTATATATATACAGTGCACATATATTAAATATCCAGTGCACATATAATATATATATCCAGTGCACATATATTAAATATTCAGTGCACATATATTATATATATCCAGTGCAGATATATTAAATATCCAGTGCACATATATTAAATATCCAGTGCAGATATATTAAATATTCAATGCACATATATTATATATCCAGTGCACATATATTATATATCCAGTGCAAATACATTATATATATCCAGTGCACATATATTATATATATATATATATATATATATATATATATATACACAGTGCATATATATTAAATATCCAGTGCACATATATTATATTTCCAGTGCACAAATATTAAATATCCAGAGCACTTTTATTATATATCCAGTGCACATATATTATATACATCCAGTGCACATATATTAAATATCCAGTGCACATATATGAAATATCCAGTGCAGATATATTAAATATCCAATGCACATATATTAAATATCCAGTGCAGATATATTATATATCCAGTGCTCATATATTATATATATCCAGTGCACATATATTAAATATCCAGTGCACATATGTTATATATATTGAGTGCACATATATTAAATATCCAATGCACATATATTATATATATCCAGTGTACATATATTAATTTTCCAGTGCACATATATTATATATCCAGTGCACATACATTATATATATCCAATGCACATTTATTAAATATCCTATGCACATTTATTATATATCCAGTGCACATATATTATATATCCAGTGCACATATATTATATATATCCAGTGCACATATATTAAATATCCAGTGCACATATATTATATTACCAGTGCACATATATTATATTACCAGTGCACATATATTATATATCCAGTGCACATATATTATATATCCAGTGCACATATATTATATATCCAGTGCACATATATTATATACATATCCAGTGCACATATATTAAATATCCAGTGCACAAATATTATAGATCCAGTGCACATATATTAAATATCCAGTGAACATATATTATATTTCCAGTGCACATATATTATATATATCCACTGCACATATATTAAATATCCAGTGCACATATATTATATATCCAGTGCACATATATTAAATATCCAGTGCACATATATTAAATATCCAGTGCACATATATTAAATATCCAGTGCACATATATTATATATATCCAGTGCAAATATATTAAATATCCAGTGCACATATAATATATCCAGTGCACATATATTAAATATCTAGTGCACATATATTATATATCCAGTGCACATATATTATATATATATATATATATATATATATATATATTTATTCAGTGCACATATATTAAATATCCAGTGCACATATATTATATATCCAGTGCATATATAATATATATATCCAGTGTACAAATATTAAATATCTAGTGCACATATATTATATATTCAGTGCACATAAATTATATATATCCAGTGCACATATATTAAATACCAGTGCACATATATATATATTATATATATATATATATCCAGTGCACATATATTATATATCCAGTGCTCATATATTATATATATCCAGTGCACATATATTAAATATCCAGTGCTCATATATTATATATATCCAGTGCACATATATTAAATATCCAGTGCACATTTATTAAATATCCAGTGCACATATATTATATACATCCAGTGCATATATATTAAATATCCAGTGCACATATATTAAATATCCAGTGCACATATAATATATATATCCAGTGCACATATATTAAATATTCAGTGCACATATATTATATATATCCAGTGCAGATATATTAAATATCCAGTGCACATATATTAAATATCTAGTGCAGATATATTAAATATTCAATGCACATATATTATATATCCAGTGCACATATATTATATATCCAGTGCAAATACATTATATATATCCAGTGCACATATATTATATATATATATACAGTGCATATATATTAAATATCCAGTGCACATATATTATATTTCCAGTGCACAAATATTAAATATCCAGTGCACATTTATTATATATCCAGTGCACATATATTAAATATCCAGTGCACATATATGAAATATCCAGTGCAGATATATTAAATATCCAATGCACATATATTAAATATCCAGTGCAGATATATTATATATCCAGTGCTCATATATTATATATATCCAGTGCACATATATTAAATATCCAGTGCACATATGTTATATATATTGAGTGCACATATATTAAATATCCAATGCACATATATTATATATATCCAGTGTACATATATTAATTTTCCAGTGCACATATATTATATATCCAGTGCACATACATTATATATATCCAATGCACATTTATTAAATATCCTGTGCACATTTATTATATATCCAGTGCACATATATTATATATCCAGTGCACATATATTATATATATCCAGTGCACATATATTAAATATCCAGTGCACATATATTATATTACCAGTGCACATATATTATATATATATCCAGTGCACATATATTATATATATATCCAGTGCACATATATTATATATCCAGTGCACATATATTATATATCCAGTGCACATATATTATATATATATATATCCAGTGCACATATATTAAATATCCAGTGCACAAATATTATAGATCCAGTGCACATATATTAAATATCCTGTGAACATATATTATATTTCCAGTGCACATATATTATATATATCCACTGCACATATATTAAATATCCAGTGCACATATATTATATATCCAGTGCACATATATTAAATATCCAGTGCACATATATTATATATATCCAGTGCACATATATTAAATATCCAGTGCACATATATTAAATATCCAGTGCACATATATTATATATATCCAGTGCAAATATATTAAATATCCAGTGCACATATAATATATCCAGTGCACATATATTAAATATCTAGTGCACATATATTATATATCCAGTGCACATATATTATATATATATATATATATTCAGTGCACATATATTAAATATCCAGTGCACATATATTATATATCCAGTGCATATATAATATATATATATCCAGTGTACAAATATTAAATATCTAGTGCACATATATTATATATCCAGTGCACATAAATTATATATATCCAGTGCACATATATTAAATACCAGTGCACATATATATTATATATATATATATATATATATATATATATATATATATCCAGTGCACATATATTATATATCCAGTGCTCATATATTATATATATCCAGTGCACATATATTAAATATCCAGTGCTCATATATTATATATATCCAGTGCACATATATTAAATATCCAGTGCACATTTATTAAATATCCAGTGCACATATATTATATACATCCAGTGCATATATATTAAATATCCAGTGCACATATATTAAATATCCAGTGCAGCTATATTAAATATCCAATGCACATACATTAAATATCCAGTGCAGATATATTATATATCCAGTGCACATATATTATATATATCCAGTGCACATATATTAAATATCCAGTGCACATATATTATATATATCCAGTGGACATATATTAAATATCCAATGCACATATATTATATATATCCAGTGCACATATATTAACTATCCAGTGCACATATATTATATATCCAGTGCACATACATTATATATATCCAATGCACATTTTTTAAATATCCTGTGCACATATATTATATTTCCATTGCACATATATTATATACATCCAGTGCACATATATTATATATATCCAGTGCAAATATATTAAATATCCAGTGCACATATATTATTTATCCAGTGCACATATATTAAACATCCAGTGCACATATATTATATATCCAGTGCACATATATTATATATATATTCAGTGCACATATATTAAATATCCAGTGCACATATATTATATATCCAGTGCACATATATTATATATCCAATGCACATACATTATATATATCCAATGCACATTTATTAAATATCCTGTGCATATATATTATATATCCAGTGCACATATATGAAATATCCAGTGCACATATATATTATATATATATATCCAGTGCACATATATATTATATATATATATCCAGTGCACATATATTAAATATCCAGTGCACATTTATTATATATCCAGTGCACATATATTATATATCCAGTGCTCATATATGATATATATATCCAGTGCACATATATTAAATATAAAGTGCACATATATTAAATATCCAGTGCACATTTATTATACATCCAGTGCACATATATTAAATATTCAGTGCACATATATTTTTTTATTTCCAGTGCACATATTTTATATATATCAAGTGCACATATATAATATATATCCAGTGCACATTTATTTTAAATCCAGTGTACATATATTATATATCCATTGCAAATATATTATAGATCCAGTGTACATTTATTATAGATCCAATGCAAATATATTATGTATCCAGTAAACATATATATTAATAATCCATTGCACATATATTAAATATCCAGTACACATATATTATATATCCAGTGCACATATATTATATATCCAGTGCACATATATTATTGATCCAGTGCACATATATTAAATATCCAGTGCAAATATATTATATTTTAAGTGCACATATATTATATACATCCAGCGCAAATATATTAAATATCCAGTGCACATATATTATATATCCAGTGCACATATATTAAATATCCAGTGCACATATGTTATATATCCAGTGCACATATATATATTCAGTGCACATATATTAAATATGCAGTGCACATATATTATATATCCAGTGCACATACATTATACATATCCAGTGCACATATATTAAATATCCAGTGCACATATATTATATATATACAGTGCACATATATTAAATATCCAGTGCACATTTATTATAGATCCAATGCACCTATATTATATATATCCAGTGCACATATAATATATATATATATATATATATATATATATTCAGTGCAAATATATTAAATATCCAGTGTACATATATTATATATCCATTGCACATATAATACATATATCCAGTGCACATATATTAAATACTAGAGATGAGCGAACAGTGTTCTATCGAACTCATGTTCGATCGGATATTAGGCTGTTCGGCATGTTCGAATCGAATCGAACACCGCGTGGTAAAGTGCGCCATTACTCGATTCCCCTCCCACCTTCCCTGGCGCCTTTTTTGCACCAATAACAGCGCAGGGTAGGTGGGACAGGAACTACGACACCGGTGACGTTGAGAAAAGTAGGCAAAACCCATTGGCTGCTGAAAACATGTGACCTCTAATTTAAAAGAACAGCGCCGCCCAGGTTCGCGTCATTCTGAGCTTGCAATTCACCGAGGACGGAGGTTTCCGTCCAGCTAGCTAGGGCTTAGATTCTGGGTAGGCAGAGACAGGCTAGGATAGGAAGGAGAAGACAACCAACAGCTCTTATAAGAGCTAAATTCCAGGGAGAAGCTTGTCAGTGTAACGTGGCACTGACGGGCTCAATCGCCGCAACCCAGCTTTCCCAGGATCCTGAATGGAATACACTGTCAGTGTATTCCCGTATACCCGATATATACCCCGATACCCGTTCCAACGGTGTGCCCCCCCACCTTCACCCCAGAAATACCCTGCAAGTCCCCTAGCAATAGAATTGGGGCTATATACACCCACAATTTTTACTACTGGTATACAGTGCCATTGTCTGACTGGGAATTCAAAGAATATATTGGGGTTATAAATACCCTCATTTCTTGCTACTGCCATATAGTGCCAGTTTCTGACTGGTAATTCAAAGAATATATTGGGGTTACGTGCACCCACAATTTTTACTACTGGTATACAGTGCCATTGTCTGACTGGGAATTCAAAGAATATATTGGGGTTATAAATACCCTCATTTCTTGCTACTGCCATATAGTGCCAGTGTCTGACTGGGAATTCAAAGAATATATTGGGGTTACGTGCACCCACAATTTTTACTACTGGTATACAGTGCCATTGTCTGACTGGGAATTCAAAGAATATATTGGGAATACAAATACCCTCATTTCTTGCTACTGCCATATAGTGCCAGTGTCTGACTGGGAATTCAAAGAATATATTGGGAATACAAATACCCTCATTTCTTGCTACTGCCATATAGTGCCAGTTTCTGACTGGTAATTCAAAGAATATATTGGGGTTACGTGCACCCACAATTTTTACTACTGGTATACAGTGCCAATTTCTAACTAGGAATTCAAAATGCGCAAGGCTCCCGGAAAGGGACGTGGACGAGGCCGTGGGCGAGGTCGGGGGAATGGTTCTGGGGAGCAAGGTAGCAGTGAAGCCACAGGGCGTCCCGTGCCTACTCCTGTGGGGCAGCAAGCATTGCGCCACTCCACAGTGCCAGGGTTGCTTGCCACATTAACTAAACTGCAGGGTACAAACCTTAGTAGGCCCGAGAACCAGGAACAGGTCTTGCAATGGCTGTCAGAGAACGCTTACAGCACATTGTCCAGCAGCCAGTCAGACTCTGCCTCCTCTCCTCCTATTACCCAACAGTCTTGTCTTCCTTCCTCCCAAAATTCCGAAGCTTTACAGAACAATAACCCAAACTGTCCCTGCTCCCCAGAGCTGTTCTCCGCTCCTTTCATTGTCCCTCAACCTGCCTCTCCACGTCACGATTCCACGAACCTAACAGAGGAGCATCTGTGTCCAGATGCTCAAACACTAGAGTCTCCTCCATCTCCGTTCGATTTGGTGGTGGATGACCAGCAACCCACCCTCATCGACGATGATGTGACGCAGTTGCCGTCAGGGCATCCAGTTGACCGGCGCATTGTGCGGGAGGAGGAGATGAGACAGGAGTTGGAAGAGGAAGTGGTGGATGATGAGGACACTGACCCGACCTGGACAGGGGGGATGTCAAGCGGGGAAAATAGTGTGGATGTTGAGGCAGGTGCAGCACCAAAAAGGGTAGCTAGAGGCAGAGGCAGAGGTCAGCAGCTTAGGCGAAGCCAGGCCACACCCGGAATCTCCTAAGATGTTCCAGTTCGTACCCAGCCCTGAAAAACTCCCACCTCGAGGGCACGTTTCTCGAAGGTGTGGAGTTTTTTCAAGGAATGCGCCGAGGACAGATATAGTGTTGTCTGCACAATTTGCCTCTCGAAATTGATTAGGGGCTCTGAGAAGAGCAACCTGTCCACCACTTCAATGCGCCGTCATTTGGAATCCAAGCACTGGAATCAGTGGCAGGCAGCAACGGCAGGACAAAGGCCGCCTGCCGTTCACGCCACTGCCACTGCCTCTGCCACTGCCTCTGCCTCTGCCACTGCCACTGCTGACTGTGCTGGCGATGCACTCCAGAGGACGAGCCAGGACACCACTTCATCTGCCTCCGCCACTTTGTTGACTTCTACCTCATCCTCCCCTGGTCCTGTCTTATCTCCTTCTCCTGCACCATCAAAGGCACCATCAGGCGTTTCTTTACAACAACCCACCATCTCTCAGACATTGGAGCGGCGGCAGAAATACACTGCTAACCACCCACACGCGCAAGCCTTGAACGCCAACATCGCTAAACTGCTGGCCCAGGAGATGTTGGCGTTCCGGCTTGTTGAAACTCCCGCCTTCCTGGACCTGATGGCAACTGCGGCACCTCGCTATGCCGTCCCTAGCCGTCACTACTTCTCCCGGTGTGCCGTCCCCGCCTTGCACCAGCACGTGTCACTCAACATCAGGCGGGCCCTTAGTTCCGCGCTTTGCACAAAGGTCCACTTGACCACCGACGCGTGGACAAGTGCATGCGGACAGGGACGCTACATTTCACTGACGGCACACTGGGTGAATGTAGTTGAGGCTGGGACTGCTTCCCAAACTGGCCCGGTGTACCTCGTCTCCCCGCCTAACATTCCTGGCAGGGACACGAGAAGAACACCCCCCTCCTCCTCCTCCTCTACCGCCTCCTCCTCCGCCACCGCCTCCTCCTCCGCCACCGCCTCCTCCTCCGCTGTTAGATTGACCCCAGCTACGAGTTGGAAACGTTGCAGCACTGGCGTTGGTAGACGTCAGCAGGCTGTGCTGAAGCTGATCAGCTTGGGGGACAGACAGCACACTGCCTCCGAGGTGAGGGATGCCCTCCTCGATGAGACGGCAATATGGTTTGAGCCGCTGCACCTGGGCCCAGGCATGGTCGTTTGTGATAACGGCCGGAACCTGGTAGCAGCTCTGGAGCTTGCCGGACTCCAACATGTTCCATGCCTGGCCCACGTCTTCAACCTAGTGGTGCAACGTTTCCTAAAGAGCTACCCCAATGTTCCAGAGCTACTGGTGAAAGTGCGGCGCATGTGCGCCCACTTTCGCAAGTCGACAGTAGCCGCTGCTAGCTTAAAATCTCTCCAGCAACGCCTGCATGTGCCACAACACCGGCTTTTGTGCGACGTCCCCACACGCTGGAACTCAACGTTTCAGATGTTGAATAGAGTGGTTGAGCAGCAGAGACCTTTGATGGAATACCAGCTACAAAACCCTAGGGTGCCACAAAGTCAGCTGCCTCAGTTTCACATCCATGAGTGGCCATGGATGAGAGACCTTTGTGACATCCTACGGGTCTTTGAGGAGTCCACAAGGAGGGTGAGCTCTGAGGATGCGATGGTGAGCCTTACAATCCCGCTCTTGTGTGTTCTGAGAGAATCCCTGATTGACATCAGGGATAACTCAGATCACACAGAGGAGTTAGGGATAGCATCCGATCCGTCACAGCTGGAGAGTAGGTCCACACATCTGTCCGCTTCACTGCGTTTAATGGAGGAGGAGGAGGAGGAGGAGGAGGAAGAAGAGTTGTCCGATGATGTGATGGTGATACAGGAGGCTTCCGGGCAACTTCGAATCGTCCCATTGTTGCAGCGCGGATGGGTAGACATGGAGGATGAGGAGGAAATGGAGATTGAACTTTCCGGTGGGGCCAGAGGAGTCATGCCAACTAACACTGTGGCAGACATGGCTGAGTTCATGTTGGGGTGCTTTACAACCGACAAGCGTATTGTCAAAATCATGGAGGACAACCAGTACTGGATCTTTGCTATCCTTGACCCCCGGTATAAAAACAACATCTCGTCTTTTATTCCGGTAGAGGGGAGGGCCAATCGCATCAATGCTTGCCACAGGCAATTGGTGCAGAATATGATGGAGATGTTTCCAGCATGTGACGTTGGCGGCAGGGAGGGCAGTTCCTCCAGTAGGCGACCAAGTTCTCACCGGTCCACACAAACGAGGGGCACACTGTCTAAGGTCTGGGACACCTTGATGGCACCCCCTCGCCAAAGTGCCGCCACGGAGGGTCCTAGTGTCACCAGGCGTGAGAAGTATAGGCGCATGTTGCGGGAATACCTTTCCGACCACAGCCCTGTCCTCTCCGACCCCTCTGCGCCCTACACGTATTGGGTGTCGAAGTTGGACCTGTGGCTTGAACTTGCCCTGTATGCCTTGGAGGTGCTGTCCTGTCCTGCCGCCAGCGTCCTATCTGAGAGGGTGTTCAGTGCAGCCGGTGGCATCATCACTGACAAGCGCACCCGTCTGTCAGCTGAGAGTGCCGACCGGCTCACTTTGATAAAAATGAACCACCACTGGGTAGAGCCGTCATTTTTGTGCCCACCTGTGTAAAGCACCCCAACATGAAACTCCATGTCTGTACTCAACCTCTCCAATTCCTCCGCATCCTCATACTCATCCACCATAAGCGTTGCACAATTCTGCTAATACTAGGCTCCCTCCACCCTGATTTCCCCCAACTCTGCTGGTTAGAGGCTCCCTCCACCCTGATTTCCACCAACTCTGCTGGTTAGAGGCTCCCTCCACCATGAATTGGTCCAAACTGGGCTGTTTAGCGGCTCCCTCCACCATGAATTGGTCCAAACTGGGGTTTTTAGAGGCTCCCTCCACCATGAATTGGTCCAAACTGGGGTTTTTAGAGGCTCCCTCCACCATGAATTGGTCCAAACTGGGGGTTTTTAGAGGCTCCCTCCACCATGAATTTGCCCAAACTGGGCTGTTTAGAGGCTCCCTGCACCATGAATTGGTCCAAACTGGGCTGGTTAGAGGCTCCCTCCACCATGAATTGGTCCAAACTGGGTTTTTTAGAGGCTCCCTCCACCATGAATTGGTCCAAACTTGGCTGTTTAGAGGCTCCCTCCACCATTAATTGGTCCAAACTGGGCTGGTTAGAGGCTCTCTCCACCATGAATTGGTCCAAACTGGGTTTTTTAGAGGCTCCCTCCACCATGAATTTGCCCAAACTGGGCTGGTTAGAGGCTCCCTCCACCATGAATTGGTCCAAACTGGGGTTTTTAGAGGCTCCCTCCACCATGAATTGGTCCAAACTTGGCTGTTTAGAGGCTCCCTCCACCATTAATTGGTCCAAACTGGGCTGGTTAGAGGCTCCCTCCACCATGAATTGGTCCAAAATGGGTTTTTTAGAGGCTCCCTCCACCATGAATTTGCCCAAACTGGGCTGTTTAGAGGCTCCCTCCACCATGAATTGGTCCAAACTGGGCTGTTTAGAGGCTCCCTCCACCATGAATTTGCCCAAACTGGGCTGTTTAGAGGCTCCCTCCACCATGAATTGGTCCAAACTTGGCTGTTTAGAGGCTCCCTCCACCATTAATTGGTCCAAACTGGGCTGGTTAGAGGCTCCCTCCACCATGAATTTCCCAAAACTTGGCTGTTTAGAGGCTCCCTCCACCATTAATTGGTCCAAACTGGGCTGGTTAGAGGCTCCCTCCACCATGAATTTGCCCAAACTGGGCTGTTTAGAGGCTCCCTCCACCATGAATTGGTCCAAACTGGGTTTTTTAGAGGCTCCCTCCACCATGAATTGGTCCAAACTGGGCTGTTTAGAGGCTCCCTCCACCATGAATTTGCCCAAACTGGGCTGTTTAGCGGCTCCCTCCACCATTAATTGGTCCAAACTGGGCTGGTTAGAGGCTCCCTCCACCATGAATTTGCCCAAACTGGGCTGTTTAGAGGCTCCCTCCACCATGAATTTGCCCAAACTGGGCTGGTTAGAGGCTCCCTCCACCATGAATTGGTCCAAACTGGGTTTTTTAGAGGCTCCCTCCACCATGAATTTGCCCAAACTGGGCTGTTTAGAGGCTCCCTCCACCATGAATTGGTCCAAACTGGGCTGTTTAGAGGCTCCCTCCACCATTAATTGGTCCAAACTGGGCTGGTTAGAGGCTCCCTCCACCATGAATTTCCCAAAACTTGGCTGTTTAGAGGTTCCCTCCACCATTAATTGGTCCAAACTGGGCTGGTTAGAGGCTCCCTCCACCATGAATTTGCCCAAACTGGGCTGTTTAGAGGCTCCCTCCACCATGAATTGGTCCAAACTGGGTTTTTTAGAGGCTCCCTCCACCATGAATTGGTCCAAACTGGGCTGTTTAGAGGCTCCCTCCACCATGAATTTGCCCAAACTGGGCTGTTTAGCGGCTCCCTCCACCATTAATTGGTCCAAACTGGGCTGGTTAGAGGCTCCCTCCACCATGAATTTGCCCAAACTGGGCTGTTTAGAGGCTCCCTCCACCATGAATTTGCCCAAACTGGGCTGGTTAGAGGCTCCCTCCACCATGAATTGGTCCAAACTGGGATTTTTAGAGGCTCCCTCCACCATGAATTGGTCCAAACTTGGCTGTTTAGAGGCTCCCTCCACCATGAATTGGTCCAAACTGGGCTGTTTAGCGGCTCCCTCCACCATTAATTGGTCCAAACTGGGCTGGTTAGAGGCTCCCTCCACCATGAATTGGTCCAAACTGGGTTTTTTAGAGGCTCCCTCCACCATGAATTGGTCCAAACTGGGGTTTTTAGAGGCTCCCTCCACCATGAATTGGTCCAAACTGGGCTGTTTAGCGGCTCCCTCCACCATTAATTGGTCCAAACTGGGCTGGTTAGAGGCTCCCTCCACCATGAATTTGCCCAAACTGGGCTGTTTAGAGGCTCCCTCCACCATGAATTTGCCCAAACTGGGCTGGTTAGAGGCTCCCTCCACCATGAATTGGTCCAAACTGGGGTTTTTAGAGGCTCCCTCCACCATGAATTGGTCCAAACTTGGCTGTTTAGAGGCTCCCTCCACCATGAATTGGTCCAAACTTGGCTGTTTAGAGGCTCCCTCCACCATTAATTGGTCCAAACTGGGCTGGTTAGAGGCTCCCTCCACCATGAATTGGTCCAAACTTGGCTGTTTAGAGGCTCCCTCCACCATTAATTGGTCCAAACTGGGCTGGTTAGAGGCTCTCTCCACCATGAATTGGTCCAAACTGGGTTTTTTAGAGGCTCCCTCCACCATGAATTTGCCCAAACTGGGCTGGTTAGAGGCTCCCTCCACCATGAATTGGTCCAAACTGGGGTTTTTAGAGGCTCCCTCCACCATGAATTGGTCCAAACTTGGCTGTTTAGAGGCTCCCTCCACCATTAATTGGTCCAAACTGGGCTGGTTAGAGGCTCCCTCCACCATGAATTGGTCCAAAATGGGTTTTTTAGAGGCTCCCTCCACCATGAATTTGCCCAAACTGGGCTGTTTAGAGGCTCCCTCCACCATGAATTGGTCCAAACTGGGCTGTTTAGAGGCTCCCTCCACCATGAATTTGCCCAAACTGGGCTGTTTAGAGGCTCCCTCCACCATGAATTGGTCCAAACTTGGCTGTTTAGAGGCTCCCTCCACCATTAATTGGTCCAAACTGGGCTGGTTAGAGGCTCCCTCCACCATGAATTTCCCAAAACTTGGCTGTTTAGAGGCTCCCTCCACCATTAATTGGTCCAAACTGGGCTGGTTAGAGGCTCCCTCCACCATGAATTTGCCCAAACTGGGCTGTTTAGAGGCTCCCTCCACCATGAATTGGTCCAAACTGGGTTTTTTAGAGGCTCCCTCCACCATGAATTGGTCCAAACTGGGCTGTTTAGAGGCTCCCTCCACCATGAATTTGCCCAAACTGGGCTGTTTAGCGGCTCCCTCCACCATTAATTGGTCCAAACTGGGCTGGTTAGAGGCTCCCTCCACCATGAATTTGCCCAAACTGGGCTGTTTAGAGGCTCCCTCCACCATGAATTTGCCCAAACTGGGCTGGTTAGAGGCTCCCTCCACCATGAATTGGTCCAAACTGGGTTTTTTAGAGGCTCCCTCCACCATGAATTTGCCCAAACTGGGCTGTTTAGAGGCTCCCTCCACCATGAATTGGTCCAAACTGGGCTGTTTAGAGGCTCCCTCCACCATTAATTGGTCCAAACTGGGCTGGTTAGAGGCTCCCTCCACCATGAATTTCCCAAAACTTGGCTGTTTAGAGGTTCCCTCCACCATTAATTGGTCCAAACTGGGCTGGTTAGAGGCTCCCTCCACCATGAATTTGCCCAAACTGGGCTGTTTAGAGGCTCCCTCCACCATGAATTGGTCCAAACTGGGTTTTTTAGAGGCTCCCTCCACCATGAATTGGTCCAAACTGGGCTGTTTAGAGGCTCCCTCCACCATGAATTTGCCCAAACTGGGCTGTTTAGCGGCTCCCTCCACCATTAATTGGTCCAAACTGGGCTGGTTAGAGGCTCCCTCCACCATGAATTTGCCCAAACTGGGCTGTTTAGAGGCTCCCTCCACCATGAATTTGCCCAAACTGGGCTGGTTAGAGGCTCCCTCCACCATGAATTGGTCCAAACTGGGATTTTTAGAGGCTCCCTCCACCATGAATTGGTCCAAACTTGGCTGTTTAGAGGCTCCCTCCACCATGAATTGGTCCAAACTGGGCTGTTTAGCGGCTCCCTCCACCATTAATTGGTCCAAACTGGGCTGGTTAGAGGCTCCCTCCACCATGAATTGGTCCAAACTGGGTTTTTTAGAGGCTCCCTCCACCATGAATTGGTCCAAACTGGGGTTTTTAGAGGCTCCCTCCACCATGAATTGGTCCAAACTGGGCTGTTTAGCGGCTCCCTCCACCATTAATTGGTCCAAACTGGGCTGGTTAGAGGCTCCCTCCACCATGAATTTGCCCAAACTGGGCTGTTTAGAGGCTCCCTCCACCATGAATTTGCCCAAACTGGGCTGGTTAGAGGCTCCCTCCACCATGAATTGGTCCAAACTGGGGTTTTTAGAGGCTCCCTCCACCATGAATTGGTCCAAACTTGGCTGTTTAGAGGCTCCCTCCACCATTAATTGGTCCAAACTGGGCTGGTTAGAGGCTCCCTCCACCATGAATTGGTCCAAACTGGGTTTTTTAGAGGCTCCCTCCACCATGAATTTGCCCAAACTGGGCTGTTTAGAGGCTCCCTCCACCATGAATTGGTCCAAACTGGGCAGGTTAGAGGCTCCCTCCACCATGAATTTCCCAAAACTTGGCTGTTTAGAGGCTCCCTCCACCATTAATTGGTCCAAACTGGGCTGGTTAGAGGCTCCCTCCACCATGAATTTGCCCAAACTGGGCTGTTTAGAGGCTCCCTCCACTATGAATTTGCCCAAACTGGGCTGGTTAGAGGCTCCCTCCACCATGAATTGGTCCAAACTTGGCTGTTTAGAGGCTCCCTCCACCATTAATTGGTCCAAACTGGGCTGGTTAGAGGCTCCCTCCACCATGAATTGGTCCAAACTGGGTTTTTTAGAGGCTCCCTCCACCATGAATTTGCCCAAACTGGGCTGTTTAGAGGCTCCCTCCACCATGAATTTGCCCAAACTGGGCTGGTTAGAGGCTCCCTCCACCATGAATTGGTCCAAACTGGGTTTTTTAGAGGCTCCCTCCACCATGAATTTGCCCAAACTGGGCTGGTTAGAGGCTCCCTCCACCATGAATTTGCCCAAACTGGGCTGGTTACAGGCTCCCTCCACCATGAATTGGTCCAAACTGGGTTTTTTAGAGGCTCCCTCCACCATGAATTTGCCCACGCTGGGCTGGTTAGAGGCTCCCTCCACCATGAATTGGTCCAAACTGGGGTTTTTAGAGGCTCCCTCCACCATGAATTGGTCCAAACTTGGCTGTTTAGAGGCTCCCTCCACCATGAATTGGTCCAAACTGGGGTGGTTAGAGGCTCCCTCCACCATTAATTGGTCCAAACTGGGCTGGTTAGAGGCTCCCTCCACCATTAATTGGTCCAAACTGGGCTGGTTAGAGGCTCCCTCCACCATTAATTGGTCCAAACTGGGCTGGTTAGAGGCTCCCTCCACCATTAATTGGTCCAAACTGGGCTGGTTAGAGGCTCCCTCCACCATGAATTTGCCTAAACTGGGCTGGTTAGAGGCTCCCTCCACCATGAATTGGTCCAAACTGGGTTTTTTAGAGGCTCCCTCCACCATGAATTTGCCCAAACTGGGCTGGTTAGAGGCTCCCTCCACCATGAATTTGCCCAAACTGGGCTGGTTAGAGGCTCCCTCCACCATGAATTGGTCCAAACTGGGTTTTTTAGAGGCTCCTTCCACCATGAATTTGCCCACACTGGGCTGGTTAGAGGCTCCCTCCACCATGAATTGGTCCAAACTGGGGTTTTTAGAGGCTCCCTCCACCATGAATTGGTCCAAACTTGGCTGTTTAGACGCTCCCTCCACCATTAATTGGTCCAAACTGGGCTGGTTAGAGGCTCCCTCCACCATGAATTGGTCCAAACTGGGTTTTTTAGAGGCTCCCTCCACCATGAATTTGCCCAAACTGGGCTGTTTAGAGGCTCCCTCCACCATGAATTTGCCCAAACTGGGCTGGTTAGAGGCTCCCTCCACCATGAATTGGTCCAAACTGGGTTTTTTAGAGGCTCCCTCCACCATGAATTTGCCCAAACTGGGCTGGTTAGAGGCTCCCTCCACCATGAATTTGCCCAAACTGGGCTGGTTAGAGGCTCCCTCCACCATGAATTGGTCCAAACTGGGTTTTTTAGAGGCTCCCTTCACCATGAATTTGCCCACACTGGGCTGGTTAGAGGCTCCCTCCACCATGAATTTGCCCAAACTGGGCTGGTTAGAGGCTCCCTCCACCATGAATTGGTCCAAACTGGGTTTTTTAGAGGCTCCCTCCACCATGAATTTGCCCAAACTGGGCTGGTTAGAGGCTCCCTCCACCATGAATTTGCCCAAACTGGGCTGGTTAGAGGCTCCCTCCACCATGAATTGGTCCAAACTGGGTTTTTTAGAGGCTCCCTTCACCATGAATTTGCCCACACTGGGCTGGTTAGAGGCTCCCTCCACCATGAATTGGTCCAAACTGGGGTTTTTAGAGGCTCCCTCCACCATGAATTTGCCCAAACTGGGGTGTTTAGAGGCTCAATCCACCCTGATTTTCAAAACAAATGTTGGTGCCAACCTCAACTTACTACAAGGGCCAAATTCACTGCTGGTGACAAGCTCTCCTCACTGCAAGTGCCAAATACACATGTTTCAAGGTGTTTTCCTACTGTCAGAGATGTGGTATTGAGTGTGTAAAGTGTGTAGTTGTTAGGCTGTGATGTTGGGGTAATAGAGGGTCTTTGGTGTGTTAGATGCCCCCAGACATGCTTCCCCTGCTGTCCCAGTGTCATTCCAGAGGTGTTGGCATCATTTCCTGGGGTGTCATAGTGGACTTGGTGACCCTCCAGACACGGATTTGGGTTTCCCCCTTAACGAGTATCTGTTCCCCATAGACTATAATGGGGTTCGAAACCCATTCGAACACACGAACATTGAGCGGCTGTTCGAATCGAATTTCGAACCTCGAACATTTTAGTGTTCGCTCATCTCTATTAAATACCAGTGCTCATTTATTATATATCCAGTGCACATATATTATATATATCCAGTGCACATATATTAAATATCCAGTGCCCATATATTATATATCCAGTGCATATATATTATATATATCCAGTGCACATATATTAAATATCCTGTGCACATATATATATACAGTGCACATATTTTAAATATCCGGTGAACATTTATTACATATCCAGTGCACATATATTAGATATCCAGTGCACATATATTATATTTCCAGTGCACATATTTTATATATATCCAGTGCACATATATTCTAAATATCCACTTCACATGTATTATATATATCCAGTTCAAATATATTAAATATCCAGTGCACATATATTATTTATCCAGTGCACATTTATTATAAATCCAGTGTATATATATTAAATATCCAATACACATGTATTATATATCCAGTGCACATATATTATATATCCAGTGCACATATATTAAATATCCAGTACACATTTACTACATATCTAGTGCACATATA